>NW_005871406.1:589468-631823 GCF_000147115.1 Myotis lucifugus | reverse complement strand
CCGTCCTCGGGATCTTGGGATCCGGTCGCCAGGACTGTGTTACCAGCGTGGGGGATAGTCCAGAGGCTAGTGCACGGGTTGGGGCTGGCTGGTTTGCTCTGAAGGGTGTCCTGGATCAGTGTGGGTGTCCCCACTGTGGTGCCTGGCCAGCCTTGGTGAGGGGATGATGGCTGTTGCAGCTGGTCACACACCCTTCAGGGTGGGGGTCCCCACTGGGGTTCCTGGCCAGTCTGGGTGAGGGGCTGAGGGCCATTTTCAAGCTGGCTGGTGACTGAAGCTCCCAACCGCTCCTTTCTTTCTTTTTTTTTATTCTGGGCCAGCTTTAGCTCTGAGGCTTTGCTCCAGCTCTTAGGCCTCAGCTGCTGAAAGCAGGTATCTGGTTTGTATGGGTTCTATAATCGAAACACTGTTTCAACTCCAGCTCTGAGATCCTGGCTGGCTGAAAGCAGGTTTCTGGGGTTTTGTTTAGCTTCTATATTTGTAGCAATGTTTCAAACTGCAAGCTCAGAGGCTGGCAGCGGCAGGCGGGGAATGTTGGAGTCCTCCGTCACTGAAGCAAGCAAGCCTCATGTTCGCTTCATGCTGCCTGGCTGCAGGCTGCCATCTTGGCTAGCAGTTAATTTGCATATCACCCTGATTAGCCAATGGGAAGGGTAGCGGAGTGACACCAATTTGCATATTTCTCTTTTATTAGTGTAGATACTTTACATTATATATATCTATATATGTATATATCAATATACTTTACATATATATATTATTTTTTTAAATTAATTAAATGATATTTTTATTGAGTATTTTGTTTTTTACTTTTCTTCTTATACACTCATTCTCTTTCTACCTCCTCTATACTGAATTATGGCCATTCCCCATTCCTTCAATTTCTTTACCTTACCTTCTGGAAATAAGCTCTGCCTCTTCAGATTCAGTCCCCCCCCCTTTGGGTGTTTGTTGTTTACAGTTTTTGGTTTATTTGTTGGTTTTGTGGAGTTTTATCCTCATATGCATATATTTCTCCTTCCTTTTTCTTCTTTTTCTATTTCTTTTTCTTTTTGCCTTTATTCCTTTTCTCAATATCATTTTTGCACTCTTTTCTCTACCCTAATTCTATTTTCTCTGGTGGTCACCTTTATTTGGCATCATCAGTGTTGTAAATACATTTGTATTTTGTTCCCTCTGTGTCATGTTCGTCAAGATGTATTTTGTGCCTTTTGATAAATATGATAAAGTGTGAGCCACATAACCAGATATGCTGAGAAGGGCAAAAATGGGGAGACAAAGAAAAATCCCCCATTCGAAAGAAAAGGAGGGATCACCAGAAAAGGAAATAAACAAAATGGAGGCAAAAAATTTGTCAGAGAAAGAGTTCAGAGCAAGGTCATAAGGATGATGAAAATGATGGAAGACAAATTCAACAACATGTGTAAGAATCAAGAGGAAATGAAGAATCAGGAAGCAATGAAAAATGACATAATTGCAATAAAGAACACAATAGAAAGCATCAACTGTAGACTGGAAGAATATGAGGACTGAATCAGCCAGCTAGTCTACAAAAAACACTCAAGCAAAGCAGCAACTGGAAGGAAAAACTTAAAAAGCAGGAGGAGATCTTAAGAGAGCTTTGGGAAAGCATGAAACAAAACAACATCCACATAATCGGGGTGACAGAAAGAGAGGAAACTGAGCAAGGAATAGAAAAACTGTTTGAAGAAATAATGGCATAAAACTTCCCTGATATTGGGAAGAAAAAACTCACACAAGTCCAAGAAGGTCACAAGTCCCAAACAAGATGAATCTAAAAAGACCACCACTAAGACACATCATAATTAAATAGGCAAACACCAATGACATAGTAATAATCTTAAAGGCTGCCAGAGAGAGACAGAAAGTTACCTACAAGTTATCAACTGATTTCTCAACAGAAACACAGAAGGCCAGAATGGAATGGAATGAAATAGAAAGTGATGCGAAACAAGGGACTAAATCCAAGAATACTATACTCAGCAAGGCCATCATTCAAAATTAAAGGTGAAATCCAGAACTTCACAGTTAAAAAAAAAGGCGAAGGGATTTTATTACCACCAAACCAGCAATACAAGAAATGCTAAAGGCACTGCTATAGAAAGAAGAAATAGGAAGGGAAGAAAGAATACAGGCATAAAGCATAAAAATGGTGACAAACAAGTACCTGTAAATAATAACTTTAAATGTAAATGGATTAAATGCCCCAATCAAAAGACATAGGGTAGCTGAATGGATGAGAAAACATGACCCATATATCTTCTGTCTACAAGAGACCGACCTCAGAAAAAAAGGACTCACACAGACTGATAGTGAAGGGATGGGGAAAAAAAAATTCAGGCAAATGGAAATGAAAAGAAAGCTGGGGTAGCAATACTTATATCTGATAAATTAGACCTCAAATTGAAGGACATAAAAAGATATAAGGAAGGCCACTTCACAATGCAGAAAGGGACAATTCAACAAAAGAATATAACTCTGGTAAACATATATGCACCCAATACAGGAGAACACAAATACATAAAAAAAAACTTCTGAAGGATACCAAAGGAGAGATCAACAGCAGTACAGTCATAGTAGGGGACTTTCATACCCCATTGACACCACTGGATAAATCCTCTAAACAAAAAATCAGCAAAGAAACAGCAATCCTAAATGACTCACTAGATCAGATTGAATCAATTGACATCTTCAGAACATTTCATCCCAAAGTCACAGAATCTACATTCTTCCCAAGTGCAAATGGGTCATTTTCAAAGATAGACCACATATTGGGGTACAGGCAATGTCTCTTCAAATTCAAGAAGATAAAAAATCATATTAAGCATCTTCTCATATCACAATGGCATAAAATTAGAAATCAACTACAATAAAAACAATGAAAAAATTCAAACACTTGGAGGCTAAATAGCATGCAATTAAACAATGATTGGGTTACCAAAGAGATCAAAGAGAAATAAAATCTTCATGGCAACAAACGACAATGAAAACACAAAAATCCAAAATCTATGGGACACGATGAAAGCAGCCTTGAGAGTAAAGTTCATAGCTGTACAAGTGTAACTCAAAAACAAAACAAAACAAAACAAAACAAAACAAAAAACACAAGAAAAAATGGTAATAAATCATCTAACCCTACAACTCAAATAGTTAGAAAGAGAGCAACAAGAAAAGTCCAGCATAATCATAAGGAAGGAAATAATAAAGATCAGAGCAGAAAGAAACAACATAGAGACAAAAAAATAATAATAAAAAAGTTCAACAAAACCAAGAGCAGGTTCTTTCAAAGGATAAACAAGATTGATGAACCTCTAGCCAGGCTCACAAGAAGCAAAGATAGAGGACCCAAATAAAAAAAAATCAGAAATGAAAGAGGTGAAGTAACCAATCCTATAGAAATAAAAAAGGATTATGAAAAAATACGTTGAACAAATATATTCCAAGAACTGGAAAAACTAGATGAAATGGACATATTTTTAGAAAAATGAAAGCTCCCAAAACTCAATCAAGAAGAATAAAAAAAAAAAACCTGAATAAGCCAATAACCACAGAACTAATTGGAGCAGTGATAAAAAATATCCAGCAAGCAAAATCCCTGGTATGGACGGCTTTACAGGGGAGTTCTACCAAGCATCCAAAGAAGAACTAAAACCTATCCTCCTCAGACTATTCAAAAAAATTCAAGAGGAAGTCACACTTCCAACCTCATTCTATGAAGCCAGCATTACCCTAATTCCAAAACAAGATAAAGACACAACAAAAAAGGAGAACTACAGGCCAATATCATTGATGAACATAGATGCTAAAATCCTCAACACTATTCTAGAAAATTGGATCCAGCATTATAATAGAAAGATCATACACCATGACCAAGTGGGATTTATTCCGGGGATGCAAGTATGGTACAATATCCGCAAATCAATAAATGTGATGCATCACGTAAATTGAGAGACAAAAATCACATAATCATATCAATTAATGCAAAAAAGCATTTGACAAAATTCAAAAGTTTCTTTTTTATTTATTTATTTTTCTTTTGCTAGAAGTATTACAAAGGGTATTACATAAGTATCCTTCTTTCCCCTCCGCCCTTGACAAACCCCTGCCCTCCCTTACCTCCCAGTGTCTTATGTCCATTAGTTATGCTTATATGGATGCATACAAGTCCTTCGGGTTAATCTCTTACTCCCCTCCCTCCTGTCCCCCAACCCTCCCTGGCCTTCCTAATGCAGTTTGACAATCAGTTTGAGGCAGCTCTGCCTCTGTATCTATTATTGTTCAAAAGTTTGTAATGGTCTATATTATCCAATAATGAGTGAGATCATGTGGTATTTTTCCTTCATTGACTGGCTTGTTTCACTTAGCATAATGCTCTCCAGTTCCATCCATGCTGTTGCAAATGGTAAGAGTTCCTTCTTTTTTACAGCAGCATAGTATTCCATCGTGTAGATGTACCACAGTTTTCTAATCCATTCATCTACTGATGGGCACTTAGGCTGTTTCCAGATATTAGCTATGGTGAATTGTGCTGCTATGAACATAGGGGTGCATATATCCTTTCTGATTGGTGTTTCTGGTTTCTTGGGATATATTCCTAGAAGTGGGATCACAGGGTCAAATGGGAGTTCCATTTCCAATTTTTTGAGGAACCTCCATACTGCCTTCCATAGTGGCTGCACCAGTCTGCATTCCCACCAGCAGTGCACAAGTGTTCCTTTTTCTCCACATCCTCTCCAGCACTTGTCGTTTGTTGATTTGTTGATGATGGCCATTCTGACAGGTGTGAGATGGTACCTCATTGTTGTTTTGATTTGCATCTCTCGGATGATTACTGACTTTGAGCATGTTTTCATATGTCTCTTAGCTTTCTGAATGTCCTCTTTTGAAAGGTGTCTATTTAGATCCTTTGCCCATTTTTTGATTGGATTGTTTATCTTCTTTTTGTTAAGTTGTATGAGTTCCCTATAAATTTTGGAGATTAGGCTCTTATCAGATATGACGTTGGCAAATATGTTTTCCCATGAAGTGGGTTTTCTTGTTGTTTTGTTGATGGTTTCTTTTGCTGTGCAGAAGCTTCTTATTTTGATGTAGTCCCATTTGTTCATTTTCTCTTTAGTTTCAACTGCCCTAGGAGCTGTATCAGTGAAGAAATTGCTTTGGCATATGTCTGAGATTTTGTTGCCTTTGTATTCTTCTAGAATTTTTATGGTTTCCTGTCGTACATTTAAGTCCTTTATCCATTTTGAGTTTATTCTTGTGTATGGTGTAAGTTGGTGGTCTAGTTTCATTTTCTTGCATATATCTGTCCAATTTTCTCAACACCATTTATTGAAGAGACTATCTTGGCTCCATTGTATGTTCATGCCTCCTTTGTCAAAAATTAATTGAGCATATTGGTTCGGGCTAATTTCTGGACTCTCTATTCTATTCCACTGATCTATATGTCTGTTCTTGTGCCAGTACCAGGCAGTTTTGAGAACAGTGGCTTTGTAATACAGCTTGATATCTGGCATTGAGATCCCACCTACTTTGTTCTTTCTCAGGATCGCTGCAGCTATTCGGGGTCTTTTTTTTATTCCAGGTGAATTTTTGGAGAGTTAGTTCTAGATCTTTGAAGAAGGCCATTGGTATTTTAATGGGAAGTGCGTTGAATTTATAGATTGCTTTGGGTAGTATGGACATTTTAATGATGTTGGTTCTACCAATCCAAGAACATGGTGTGTTCTTCCATCTCTTTATGTCTTCCTCTATCTCTTTTTTCAACATCCTGTAGTTTTCTGAGTAGAGGTCTTTAACCTCTTTAGTTAAGTTTATTCCTAGGTATCTTAATTTTTTTGGTGCGATGGTAAATGGGATTGTTTTTATAATCTCTCTTTCTGAAAGTTCACTATTGGTTTATAGAAATGCCTCGGATTTCTTGGGGTTAATTTTGTATCCTGCTACATTGCCAAATTCATGTATTAAGTCTAGTAGTTTTTTTGATGTCTCTAGGGTTTTGTATGTATAATATCATGTCGTCTGCAAATAAGGACAGTTTTACTTCCTCTTTTCCAATTTGGATTCCTTTTATTTCTTCTTCTTGTCTAATTGCAATGGCTAATACGTCCAGGACTATGTTGAACAGGAGTGGTGAGAGTGGGCATCCCTGTCTTGTTCCTGTTCTTAGGGGAAATGGTGTTAGTTTTTGTCCATTGAGTATGATGTTGGCTGTGGGCCTGTCATATATGGCTTTTATTATGTTGAGGTATGGTCCTTCTATTCCCACCTTGCTGAGAGTTTTTATCAAAAATGGGTGTTGGATTTTGTCGAATGCTTTTTCTGCATCAATTGATATGACCATGTGGTTTTTTTTCTTTCAATTTGTTTATGTGATGTATCACGTTTATTGATTTACGGATGTTGTACCATCCTTGCATCTCTGGGATAAATCCTACTTGGTCATCTTTTATGATCCTTCTGATGTACTGCTGGATCCGATTTGCTAAGATTTTGTTGAGGATTTTGGCATCTATGTTCATGAGGGATATTGGCCTGTAATTCTCTTTCATTGTGTTGTCTTTACCTGGTTTTAGTATAAGGGTGATGCTAGCTTCATAGAATGTGCTTGGAAGTGTTCCTTCCTCTTGAACTTTTTGTAGTAATCTGAGGAGGATAGGTTTTAGTTCTTCCTTGAAAGTTTGGTAAAACTCCCCTGAGAAGCCGTCTGGTCCTGGGCTTTTGTTTGCTGGAAGCTTTTTGATGACTGCTTCAATTTCTTCCATAGTTATTGGCCTATTGAGATTTTTAGATTCTTCTTGATTGAGTTTTGGAATGTTGTATTATTCTAGGAATTTGTCCATTTCCTCCAGGTTGTCTAGTTTGTTTGAGTAGAGTTGTCCGTAGTATTGTTTAACAATCATATGATTTCTGTGGGGTCTGTTGTTATTTCTTCTCTATCGTTTCTGATTTGGTTTATTTGGGACCTCTCTCTTTGCTTCTTGGTGAGCCTGGCTAGGGGTTTGTCAATCTTGTTTATCCTTTCAAAGAACCAGCTCTTGGTTTCATTGATTTTCTGTATTGTTTTTTTGGTCTCTATTTCATTGATTTCTGCTCTAATCTTTATTATCTCCTTCCTTCTGCTCACTCTGGGGTTTTCTTGTTGCTCTCTTTCTAATTCTTTGAGTTGTAGAGTTAGATGATTAACTACCATTTTTTCTTGTTTTTTGAGATAGGCCTGTAGAGCTATAAACTTCCCTCTCAGGACTGATTTCATTGTGTCCCAGAGGTTTTGGATTGTTGTGTTTTAATTGTCATTAGTGTCCAGGATGTTTTTAATTTCTTCTTTGATGTCATTGGTAACCCAATCAATATTTAATAGCATGCTATTCAGCTTCCAAGTGTTTGAGTATTTTGGGTTGTTTTTATTGTAGTTTATTTCTAACATTATGCCATCGTGGTCTGAGAAGATGCTTTTTATGATTTCAATCTTCTTGAATTTGTGGAGACTTTGCTTGTGACCCAATATGTGGTCTATTTTTGAATATGTCCCATGAGCACCTGAGAGGAATGTATATTCCACGGCTTTGGGGTGAAGTGTTCTGAAGATGTCAATTAACACTTGGAGTGGGGGAAACGAGTTAAGTCGGCTCGCGTGAATTGCGCGTACTCCGCGGGAGCCGTCTTTAACTTGGTTCATATAGATTTGCGGTGGAGTGCGGGAAACGTGTAAACTCGGGCCGATTGTAACTGCGTATTACCAAATATTTGTTTGTAATCCACCCTTTTGGTGGATGGAACAAAACCAAAAGACAGAGCCATCTTATATTTTGGCGGGAAATTCACCCCACACTGGAGTGTTAAGTCCATCTGATCTAGTGAGTCATTTAGGATTGCTGTTTCTTTGCTGAGTTTTTGTCTAGCGGATTTATCCAGTGATGTCAGTGGTGTATTAAAGTCCCCTACTATGATTGTATTGTTGTCGATCTCTCCTCTGATATCTTCCAGAAGTTTTCTTATGTATGTGGGTGCTCCTGCATTGGGTGCATATGTGTTTATCAGGGTTATATCATCTTGTTGTATTGATCCCTTTAGTATTATGAAGTGGCCTTCCTTATCTTTTGTTATGGCCTTCACTTTGAGATGTCCCCAGCTTTCTTTTCCTTTCCATTTGCCTGAAAGATATTCTTTCATCCCTTCATTTTCAGTCTGTGTGAGTCCCTTCTAATGAGGTGGGTCTCTTGTAGACAGCAGATGTATGGGTCATGTTTTTTTATCCATTCAGCCACTCGATGTCTTTTGGTTGGAGCATTTAGTCCGTTTACATTTAAAGTTATTATTGTAAGGTACTTGTTTGTAGCCATTTCTTTTTTGTGTGTGTGGCTGTTTTCTTTCTGAGCTTTTTATTTCTTCTTTTTACGCCAGTCCCTTTAGCATTTCTTGTATGGCTGGCTTGGTGGTGATATACTCCCTTAGCCTTTTTTTGTCTGTGAAGCTTCTTATTTCGCCTTCAATTTTGAATGATAGCCTTGCTGGATAGAGTATTCTTGGATTCAGTCCTTTGCTTTGCATTATTTTGTAGATTTCCGTCCATTCTTTTCTGGCGTGATGTGTTTCTGTTGAGAAATCATTTGATAATCTAATGGGAGATCCCTTGTATGTAACTTTCCGTCTCTCTCTTGCAGCCTGTAAGATTCTCTCTTTGTCCTGAACATTTGCCATGGTGATTATGATGTGTCTTGGTGTGGGTCTTTTCGGGTTCACCTTGTTGGGACTCTCTGGGCTTGTGTGACTTTTTTCTTCCCCACCTCAGGGAAGTTTTCTGATATTATTTCTTCGAATAGGTCTTCTAATCCATGTTCATCTTTCTGTTGTTCTGGCACCCCTATTATTCGTATGTTGTTTCGTTTCATGTTGTCCCAAAGCTCCCTTAGGCTCTCTTCCTGTCTTTTAATTTTTTTCTCCAGTTGCAGTACAGTTTGAGTGTGTTTTGCTTCCTTGTCTTCTAATTCACTAATTTGGTCCTCCGCTTCTCCTAGTCTACTGTTGATACTTTCAATGGTGTTTTTTATTGCAGCTATGTCACTCTTCATTTCTTCTTGGGACTTAGTTAAGTTGTTGATTTTTTCATCTGTTTCTTCTAGCTTCTTGCATATGGTATTGATTTTTTCCTCCGTCCGGTGCATGTAGTCTAGGACCCTTATTCTGAATTCTTTTTCCGTCATGTTGCATGCCTCTGTCTCACTTAGCTGCTTTTCTGGCGAGTCCTCCTTTTCTTTTCTTTGGGGGTTTCTTTGTCTACCCATGTTTGATCTCACTGACATATCTAGTTGTTGAGTTCTTCAGTGGCTGCTCCCTGGGTGGCAGTGGCTGCTCCCTGGGTGGCAGTGGCTCCTCAGGCTGTGGTTGCTCCTTGGGCAGTTGTGGTAGCACCTGCTCCTCTGTTGGTAGCAGGGCCTCTGGTGGGTACTGTTCACAGCTGTGGTGGCTCTTCTGGCTGGTGGAGGGAGGCTTCACACACAGTAACTGTTCCCCAGACAGAGCGTGTGGTGGTCAGGAGGCCACTGTTGCTTGAATCTGCTGCGTTGATTTAAAGGCACCAAATACAACACAACAAGGCACAAAGTACCAGGCACTGAACATGAATGTATTTACAATATTAATAACCCCAAATAAAGGTGGCCACCCGAGCAAAGAGAGTTAGGAGATAAGGAAGATAGAAGAGAAAGAGAAAGAAGAGAAAAAAGAAAGAAAGGAAAAAAAAAGGAGTGCAAAAATGGAATTGGAAAAAGTGAGGGAAAAAAAGAAGAGGAAAAGAAAAAAAAAGTAAGAGAGAAAAAAGAATAAAGTATAAAAGGGGAAGAGACTATTTATATGAGGAGAAAACTCCTATAGAGCCACCACTAATCCCAAAAAATTACAGCAACAGATTCCTGGAGATGAATACAAACTAGCAACAACCAATAATATCAAGCTACACAAGGGAAAACAGAAGCACCGAAATAACCGGGGGGGGGGGGCAGAAAAATAAAAAGAATAAGCAGAATAACCTCAAAAACAATCCTAAATAAAACCCCAATATACTCGTCAATCAACCAAACAACAGTAAACCAATAGAGAGAGAAAAGAAGAAGAAGAAGAAGAAGAAGAAGAAGAAGAAGAAGAAGAAGAAGAAGAAAATTTTGGATAGTGAAGGAAGATAAGGGAAAGGTGTATAAGGATTGGGAGCAGGGGATTGGACAAAGGATATATAATTAGGGTGAAATTTTGACAGGGGGTAAAAAGAATAGGGAAAATCTAAAGCTGGAGTAGGGTAAGAGAAACAGGACAACAAAAGGGAAAAAGTGGGGAAGAGGGTTTTAGCACAGAGGCAAAATTGAGGTAGAGAGAAATGTTCCTAAAGGGACGATGAAAATAGAATGGAGAACAATAGTCCCCAAATAAAATAAAGACAAAATAAAATGACACTTTAAAAAATGGTAAAATGGTAGCAGTAATAATACTAGTTAAAAATAAAAATGTAGTAGTTGAAAGGGTAAAATCAGGTGATGGGAAAAAAAAGAAAAAAAAGAAAAAAAGGGAAAAAATGTTTTCTTAGTTAAAAGGTGAAAAAGTAATTTAAAAAAAATAAAAATAAAAATGTGCAATAATGCAGGTGCTTCAGATCTTCTACTCTTCTTTTTGGCATGCCCAGAATTCAGGAGAATGTTGAATTTCCCTCTGATACACTGTTCCTCCGTGTTGTAAGCCACAGTCCTGATTTTAAGGCCGGCTGTATTGGTCCCCCATACTGCCTTATCTGTATTTACAGAAGAGTCAGTTCGTGGCTCTGCCTCTGGGTGGCAGTGTGTCTGGATTGACCTCCAAGGCTATATGTCCTCTCTGACCAGGAGTTCTCTATTGTACCTGAACCAGCTCCGCCCAGAGCTGGCTCCCCAGGCGCCACTCCCAGCTCTGTTTCCCAAACTCCCCAAAAACAATCTTCCCCTACAGGCTCCGTTAGCAACCCCAACTGGGCAATCCCATGCACTGGGCTCAACAATCAAACTCACAGATTTAAGAGGAAGTGTGTAAACAAGAGCCTGGGAAGCTGTGCGAACTCGCTGGGCTCCATCTTCCAGATTTGCGCAGAGTCTCTGCGCGCGCTCTGGCCCCAGGCACCTAGTAGCAGGCCGGCTGGAAGATTCTGAGGCTGCCCCTTTGCATCCAGTCCAACTATGGGCTTATTTATAGTGTTACCTTCTGCCAGCAGCCCTGCAGGAGCCCTCCCCACTTGCGGGTCACACTGGCCTCAATGGGCGCGGACTTTGTGGGGCGCAGATTTCCCTCCCGCGCACGCGCGCATTCCTCGCTCCAACCTGAATTGCAAACCGCCCCTTTGGGGGGAGTCTAACCTTTCCGTGGAGGGAAGCAGGTCTCCTCTGAGTTCATGCAGTTGCGCTGCTTGAGAGCCATTGCCTCCGGGTTAGTAGCCGATCTCTGGATGCGGATAACAGCTGCTCAAGATGGTGTGGTCTCGCGGCTGAGCTGGCGCCCAGGGGGAGGTTTCAGCCTCAATTTCTAACCATCCCCATTTTCTAGGAGTTCTCTGTCTTTCCTGGCTGCAGACTGTTTCTCAGCTGAATCTCCTCTCTTTGTTCGGGCTGTATGTTACCCGTTTCAACTGCTCGGCCTTATCTGCTCCGGGACAAAGCACCAACACGTCCGTCTAAACCTCCGCCATTTTTCTGCCCCCAAAAGTTTCTTGATAAAAAAAAAATCTCAGCAAAGTTGAAATAGAGGGATCATACCTCAACATAATAAAAGCCTTATATAACAAACCTACAACCAACATCATAAGCAATAGGCAAAAACTATGAATGGGAACAAGAAAGGGATGCCCATTGTCAACATTCCTGTTCGATATAGTACTGGAAGTGCTAGCCATAGCAATGAGACAAAAAGAAGTAAAAGGCATCCAAATTGGAAAAGAAGAAGTAAAACTGTCCTTATTTGCAGATGATATGATACTGTACATAGAAAACCCCAAAGACTCCACCAAAAAACTAATAGACCTAATAAATGAATTCCGCAATGTAGCAGGATACAAAATTAACACCCAGAAATCTATGACCTTTTTATACAACAATAATGAACTCACTGAAATAGAAACTAAAATAATGATCCCATTTACCATTGCACCAAAAAATTAACATACCTATGAATAAACTTAACTAAAAAGGTAAAAGACCTGTACTTGGAAAACTATGAGACATTGAAAAATGAGATAGAGGAAGACATAAACAGGTGGAAGAACATACCATGTTCTTGGATTGGTAGAATCAACATCATTAAAATGTCCATACTAATCTATAAATTCCACGCACTTCCATTAAAATAGGAACGGCATATTTCACAGGCCTAGAAGAAACTCTCCAAAAATTCATCTGGAATAAAAAAAGAGCCCGAATAGCTGCAGCAATCCTGAGAAAGATCAAAGTAGGTGGGATCTCAATACCAGATATCAAGCTGTATTACAAAGCCACTGTTCTCAAAACTGCCTGGTATTGGCACAAGAACAGACATATAGATCAATGGAATAGAATAGAGAGCCCAGAAATGGGGCCAAAATAATACGCTCAATTAATATTTGAAAAAGCAGGCAAGAACATACAATGGAGTCAAGATAGTCTCTTCAATAAATGGTGTTGGGAAAATTGGAAGGATACATGCAAGAAAATGAAACTAGACCACCAACTTACACAATACACAAAAATAAACTCAAAATGGATAAAGCACTTAAATGTAAGATGGGAAACCATAAAAATACTAGAGGAATCCAAAGGCAACAAAATCTCAGACATATGCCGAAGCAATTTCTTCACCGATACAGCTCCTATGGCATTGGAAACTGAAGAGAAAATAAACAAATGGGACTACATCAAAATAAAAAGCTTCTGCACAGCAAAAGAAAACATCAACAAAACAACAAGAAAGCCCACTGCGTGGGAAAACATATTTGCCAATGTTATATCTGATAAGGGCCTAATCTCCAAAATTTATAGGGAACTCATACAACTTAACAAAAGGAAGATAAACAATCCAATCAAAAAAATGGGCAAAGGACCTAAGTAGATACTTTTTGAAAGAGGATATACTGAAAGCTGAGAGACATATGAAAACATGTTCAAAGTAACTAATCATCTGAGAGATGCAAATCAAACAACAATGTGGTACCATCTCACACCTGTCAGAATGACTATCATCAACAAATCAACAAATGGCAAGTGCTGGCGAGGACATGGAGAAAAAGGAACACTCGTGCACTGCTGGTGGGAATGCAGACTGGTGTAGCCACTGTGGAGAACAGAATGGAATTTCCTCAAAAAATTAAAAATTGAACTCCCATTTGAGCCAGTAATCCCACTTCTAGGACTATATCCAAGAAACCAGAAACTCCAATCAGAAATGGGATATGCACCCCTATGTTCATAGCAGCACAATTTACAATAGCTAATATTTGTAAACAGCCTAAGTGCTCATCAGTAGATGAGTGTATTAGAAAACTGTGGTACATCTACACAATGGAATACTAAGCTGCTATAAAAAAGAAGGAACTTTTACCATTTGTAACAGCATGGATGGAACTGGAGAGCATTATGCTAAGCGAAATAAGCCAGTTCGAGAAAGATAAATATCATATCATCTCACTCATATGTGGGATATAATGATCAACATAATTTGATGAACAAGAATAGATCAAATGGCAGCGGAGGTGGTGGGGGGGCTAGAGAGCAACCAAAGGAATTGTATGCATGCATATTAGCATAACCAATGGACACAGACCCTGGGGCGGTGGAGGCTTGCCTGGGGTGGGAATGGCTAGGGGGATGGGGGCCAATCAGGGAAAAAGGAGACATGTGTAAAACTTTAGACAATAAAAAAGAGTTAAAACAAAAAACAAACACACACACACACACACACACACACACACACACACAAAAATAAAACAACAACAAAAAAAATCCTGATGAACAAAAATAGATACAGAGACAAGGTAACACTGAACAGCCTGTCCGACCTTAGAGAGAAGGCACGAAATGTGGGGCTTAGACATCAACCAAAGGAAATGTACGCATGCATATTAGTATAAGCAATGGACACAGACACTGGGGCAGTGGGGGCTTGTCCTAGGGGATGGGAGTCTCCAAGGGGGGGGTTATTTGGGGAAAAAGAAGATATATGTAATACTTTAAATAATAAAAAGAAAGAAAGAAAGAAAAAAAGGAAGGAAGGAAGGAAAGAAGGAAGGAAGGAAGGAAGGAAGGAAGGAAGGAAGGAAGGAAGGAAGGAAGGAAGGAAGAAAGAAAGAAAGAAAGAAAGAAAGAAAGAAAGAAAGAAAGAAAGAAAGAAAGAAAGAAAGAAAGAAAGAAAGAAAGAAAGAAAGGAAGAAAGAAAGAAAGAAAGAAAGGAGGAAAGAAAGAAAGAAAGAAAAGTGTTCTAAAATAAAACATGTATTGAAGCAACAAACACATACTAGGTAATGAAAATAGCTGGGGGATAGTAGAATGAACTATTGAATGGAGAGGGAGCCTATATTGGAAATGGTTTAGAGGAAACACGCCCTCCCTTTCATATGCAAGACAATATTCAAACTAGAGGAAATAAGGAAAAGTGACTGTTCAGTTTGGGAAAACTCTTAGGAGGTATTGAGGAAGCTTCCCTTTCTCTAACCAGAGCGCTGACTCCTCTGCATCCTCACCTCCTCCTGCTAAAGGATGATCAAACTGAGGCTTTGTGATGTCAAGCCACACCATGGCAACCACTAACTATTGGCCAATCAGAGTTCAAGGGTGTGGCTCCTCATTATCCTGCAGAGTATATATTGAGGACAGGAGCCCTGAGTTAGGGCCTTTTGCTACAACAAAGTCAAGGTTACTAAGAAAATACTTTAGCCTAGTTTAGATATCAAATCAGACTCCAACCACAAGGATGGACCAAGAAACTTCAAGAACTAACTTGAATTGGAAGTCCGTTTCCCAACTCAATGACAAAGAAAATGATAAGGTCAGACTACCCTACTCATATGCCTCCTCTTTTCCCCCAATAATTCCTCACCCAAGACCCTGACCTTGCTCTTTTTTTGCACAAACACTTCCTCAATCAATCCATTGTCATTCTATTACAAGCCCCTTACCCACGCATTTCCCAATTTCTTCCCCAAAACTAATGTCTTTCTGGGCTTAACTTGTTTCCCAACTAGATAATGAAGATAATGTTGAAGGTAAGTTCAGTCCTTAATCAGAGAGAAGAAAAGAGTGAGAAAAATAGAAAGAATAAGATACTTGTATTTTACTATAGGAAAGGTAAAAAAAAACCTACAGTAAGCAAGAAAACAAACAAAGAAGAAGAAGAGCTGGAGATTTCTTCTACCATAGTGATGCCCAGGGTCTACCAGAAGATAAAGACCCTTAATTATGTGTAGCCTCTATACAAAAAATGCTTAAAAAATGGTCATAATGAGGAGATCAAAATGTAAATGGTCACCTTGAATAAATACTAACATGTGTATACAGGAAATGTGTTTGTATTTCTGTGTATTCTCTGATGATGGAGAGGGAGTAATGGAGGAGGCAGGTATGTGAGAAGGGAGGGAGGTAGAATTCTGCCAGAAACCAAGAATAAGAACTAGTTGGAGACTAAAATTAATATTTTTCCTTATCATACAGGTAAGGAAGAAAAGAAGTTGGTAATTTTGTTTGTGTTTGGCACTGGAGGGAGGGTGGGGAGTGGGATTCTGTTGTGTGAGGATTGGTAGTGTATAATAACAAATCTGACTCCATTTTAGATATTAGACTATTGACAACTTTAAGCCTCATTCCTTTCTCTGCACCATCTAGCCCACATTAGGACAAGCTGATAAAAAGGGAAAAATATGCCTAAACTTAATCATTAGAACTAAAGCATTGCCTAGATTTCCCATAGCCAAAGCACTCATTGTCCTAAAATATTTTCTAGTGCATAATCACAATCTGACCCAATGAGTAGTAAAAGTAAGTCTTTTGAATTTATAATCAGCTTGAAAAAATGTTACTCTATGGACTTTCTTCCCTACTTATACCTAGAGGCCCAGTGCATGAAATTTGTGCATGGGAAGGGGGTCCCCTCAGCTTGGCCTTCACCCTCTCCAATCTGGGACCCTTCAGGATCTTTAGCTCCTAACCGCTCACCTGCCTGCTGGCCTGATCCCCCTAACTGCTCTCTCCTGCTGGCCTGATCCCCCTACCTGTTCTCCTCTGCCTGCCTGATCACATCTAACCACCTCTGCCTCGGCCCCTGTGGGTTTGTGTCTTCTATCTGGCCCCCAGAAGCCCCAGCACTGCGATGGCGGGCCTTGGGGCTGCTGGGTGCAAGGCCTGTGGGTTTGTGTCTCCAATCCAGCCCCCAGCAGCCCCAGCACCATGATGGTGAGCCTTGGGGCTACTGGGTTCTGGCCTCCCTGCATGTTTGTGTCTCTGATCCGGCCCCCAGCAGCCCCAGCACCAAGGTGGCAGGGCTTGGTGCTGCTGGGTGCTGTGCCCCCCTGCAGGTTTGTGTCTTCGATCTGGCTCTCAGCAGCCCCAGTGCCACAATTGCAGGGCTTGGGGCTGCTGGGTGCCGGGCTCCCCGGCAGGTTTGTGTCTCTAATCCTGCCCCTAGCAGCCCCAGCACCACGGTGGTGGGCCTTGGGGCTGCTGGGTGCTGGACCTGCGGGTTTGTGTCTCTGATCCAGCCCCCAGCAGCCCCCGCACCACCTGGCCGCTATGGCATTGCCATCTTTGTTAGGTTACTTTGCATACTCATCCTGATTGGCTGGTGGGCACAGTGGAGTAATGACTAATTTGCATGTTTCTCTTTTATTAGTGTAGATAACACCTTTCACCCTTGTTGGCAAAAGGCCCAAGGTAAATGAAAATACGGCCTTTACAAATAGACTCGCATTATATAAGACCTAGTTAGAGAAGGTATAGTTATCCCTATTGCTTCTGAGCTTAACAGCCAAGTTTGACTTGTTCTTAAACCTGAAAATAATAATTGGTACCATAGTGTGAATTTTCAGATGGTTAATGTCATGGTACAACCATAGGGATCCATATCTAATATGATTAAAATTACTGATTCTATGCAAAGAAACTGATATATAGTTATCAGTCATAGCAAAGTATTTTACTGACATGTTCTATTCAGTGCCAGTTTCAACAGACTATAGCTACAGTTAAACTTCACCAGTAGAGACATAATACATCTTTACTTGGGTACTCAGTAGGGTACCTCTCCAGTCCTGTTATCTTTGAATATATTTGCAGACAAGACCATCACCACATCTACATTCACAAATTAGTCAGTTTAGCAAATTAACATGGCGTGTCAGGAGGTTGCCTTAAAGTACTCCTCAATCATGTTTCTCACCCTGGACATATTTATGAGTATCAGATTGAATCATATGTCTCAGTTTCAAAATAAGATGTGACTGACACTGTGCCTAATGGGATGACTATTATCTTGTGAACATTTGTTGTGTATTAACCAGATGTTGGTCGCTTTTGTATATAGAGTTTGATTGGATAGTCTGTTCAATATGAAAGTCCATTGGATACACATTCAAGGAGGAAGAGCAGTTACTGTGTGGGATGCTAATGTCACACACCTGAAAGCAGAAGACTCACTAGGACCTTGCAAAATGAAAATGTTTCTGCTGTTGATGCCCTTCTCTCTCAATCTCTCTCTCTCTCTCTCCTTCTCTCCCTCTCTCTGTCTTCCACATACAGACAGGATTTTGATCCTCTGGGTTCTAGAGAGAAATATTCATGACACCCCAATTACAAAGCCAAGCAATTAATTCAGCAACAGTCATGGGGAGTTCCATAAGCCTGATGGTACTTGGTTTTTGGTTTTCCAGAAGAAAAGGAAATAAATAGGAGGAGGGGAATGAAGAAAATCAGTGAAGTATATCCAGTAATGATACACACCCCACATGCAACCTGGGAAGGTTTCCTGGAAGAGCCAAGTGTTGTAGGGAAGTGTGATAATTAGTGTCTTTATTGAAATATAAAAATGGGTATTTAGTTCTGTGGAGTTTTAGGTAAGACATCCAAAATACTAGGTAATATGCTGAATTATTCACAATAGCCAAAGTAAGTAATGTAAGTGTTTATCAATAGATGAATGGACAATGAAGATGTTATGCACACAGACATACACATCCGCCACACAGCATCATATCACTTATGTGGAATATTAAAAATAGAAAAAGTCAAACTCATTGCAACACAAAGTAGTAAAGTGTTTGCCAGGAGCTGAGCAGTGGAAGAAATAGGAAGAGTTTTGTAAAAGGGTACAAATTTTCAACTGTAACATCAATAACATCTGAAGATTTAATGTAAAGAACAAACAAACCAAAAGATTAAGGTTCTCTGAAACAAGAAGTCTAGAAAACTGTACAGCCATGAGGATCCCAATGAGGCATGACAAGATGACTAAAATTTAATACGGTATATTGGGGCAGAACTTCGTTGCTTCCAAAGGATTTTTGACAAGTGATTTGTTCAAAACCCAAATCAGCCCTAGCCAGCTTGTCTCCATGGATAGACCATCAGCCTGTGGACTGAAGATTCCCTGGTTCTATTCTGGTCAAAGGCACATGTCTGGGTTGTGGTCTCAATCCCCATTAGGGGGCATGCAGGAGGCAGCAGATCAATTATTCTCTAACATCACTGATGTTTCTATCTCTCCCTCTGCCTTTCTCTTTTGAAATCAACAGGAATATAAAGAAAGAAAACCAAATGATTTTCCCATGATATATATATTGAATGACTCCATTCCAGACACACAAATGATTCCCTGTTTTAACAATCTTATATACAGTATATGTCTAAAGGACTGTTTAATCTAAAAAGAAACACTTGTTTCTATACATTTATGGAACCACCCTGTGCTAGACTTCAATGAATCACATTCCACACTCCTTTCACGGGTATCCTTCAAGAGGACCAGATGCAGCATCTTGGACTTTTCACATATCATTGCCTTCCACATGCTATCACTGAATAACCACTTTTCATTTATCCAAATCAACAACAATTTTTCTACCTCTTCAATTGCCTGTGAGTGTTGCTTTGTGAGCATTTTCACACCCTTACCAACATTGGTGCTCTTGATGGCCCCTTCATGTTTTAAAATTGTGCTAATCAGATTTTGCCAGCAACAAAAATTTCTCTCCTTTGTTTGTTGCATGAGAGATGCTTTGTGTCATGCAGCGGTTTCAGCATGAAAGGGTTGTCAGGTCAAGAAGTGAAGTTTTATTCCACAACTGGTACAGTTTTTCCTTGAACAACTTGGTCTAGAACCAAATTGTTTGATATTGGAGATACTAGAGAACCTCAGTTCTCTAATTGATAGTAACTTTTTCACTGATGGTTCACTACATGTTACAATTGTGCCATAACAATGTAAGATATTAATAATAAGTGAAATTGGGTATGGAGTATATGGGTATTATCTTCACATTTTTTCTGTAAATATACAACTATTCTAAAATAAAGCACCAATTAAAACAACACACAAAATACTAGGCAATGATAGTATCTGGGGGATAATAGAATGGACCACTGAATGGTTGGGGGTGGTGGTTATGGGAAATAGCTTAGAGGAAACACCACCTCCCTGCCATATGTTGGACAATAATTGTACTAGTGGAAATGAGGGAGTGAAAAGTCAGTTTGGGAAAATTTTAGGAGGTATTGGGGAAGCTCTCCTTTCATTCATCAGAGCATATTATTCCTCTGCATCCTCCCCCACACTTATGGATGGTCACACTGAGCCTTTGTGATGTCAAGCCACACCCTGGAAACCACTGACTGTTTGCCAAGCAGAGCTCAAGGATGTGGCTCCTCATTGTCCTGCAGAGTATATATAGAGGCCAGGAATCTTGGAGTAGGGTCTGTTGCTACAACAAAGCCAAAGTTACTAAGAAAATACTGTAGTCTAGTTTAGATAATGAATCATACTCCAACCACAAGGTTGGACCAAGAAACTCCAAGTACTAAAGTGAATTGGAAGTCCGTTTCCCAACTCAACAAAAAATGATAAGGTAAGACAACCTACTCATATGCTTCCTCTTCTTTCCCAATAATTTCTAACCCAGGACTGTGGCCTTGCTTTTTTGTGGGGACAGACTCTTCCTCAATCAATCCATTGTCACTCTATTACAAACCCCTATCCCACCCATTTCCCAATTTCTTCCCCAATACCAATGTCTTTCTGGGTTTACCTTGTTTCCCAACTATAAAAGGAAGATAATGGCAAAGGTAAATAGTCTTGAAGCAGAGTGAAGAAAATAATGAGAAAGGTAGAAAAAATCAGATACTTGTAATGTACTTTAGGAAGGTTAGAAAACCTCCAGAAAGCAAGCAATCAAATGAATAAGAAGTGCTGGAGTGTTTTTCTACCAAAAGTGATGCCCAGGCTCTCCCAGAATAAGATGACCCTTAAGTAGTGTAGCCTCTCTACAAAAATGCTTAAGAAGTGGGCAATATGAGGACATCAAAACATAAATGGTGTCCTTGAACAAATACTAGCATGTGTATAAAGGAAATGTGTTTGTATTTCTGTGTATTCTCTGATGATGGGGAGGGAGCAAAGGAGGGGGCAGGTATGTGAGAAGGGAGGGAGGTAGAATTCTGCAATTTGGACACCAGACCAGCCAGTCTATAGTTAGCCAGACACTGAGAATAAGGACTAGGTGAAGACCGAAGATGAATTTTTTCCTTAACACTTTATCATACAGGTAAGGAAGAAATGGACTTGGTGATTTTGCTTTTGTTTGGCATTGCGGGCGGGGGGGTGAGCTGTGGAGATGGGGAACAGAGTGTTGTGTGAGGGTTGGCAGTGTGTAATAATAAATCTTATTCTATTTTAGATGTTTTACTATTGATATTTTTAAGTCTCTTTCATTTTTCTTCACCATACAGCCCACATAAGACAAGCTGATAAAAAAGGGAACAAATATACCTAAACTTAATCATTAGAACTATTGTGTTGCCTAAATTTCCTATAGCCAAAGCACTCATTATCCTAAAATATTTTCTAGTGCATAATGACAATGTGACACAATGAATAGTAAAATTATTTTTGTGCATTTATCATCAGCTTGAAAAAATATTTCCTGGTGGACCAATTTCCCTACTTATAAAATACTAGTAACACCTTTCACCCTAGTTGAAAAACGGACCAATGTAAATAAAAATATGGCCTTCACAGGTAGATACTCATTATATAAGACCTAGTTAGAGAAGGTATGATCATCTCTACTGCTTCTAAATTTAACAGCCAGATTTGACTTGCTCTTAAACCTGAAAAGTGTGATTGGTTCCTCAGTGTGAATTTTCAAATCATTAATGTCATGTTCCCACCCATTCGGGATCCATATCTATTATTATTAAAGTGACTGATTGTACACAAAGAAAATGGCAAATAATTAGCAGTCATAGCAAAGTAGTTGACATGTTTTATTCAGTGCCTATTTCAACAGACTGTAGCTACAGTTAAATTTCACCTTTAGAGACATCATACACCTTTACTTGGGTACTCAGTAGGGTACCTCTCCAGTCCTGTTATCGCTCATTATCTTTGCAGACAGTATCTTCACCACATGTTGCTTCACAAATTAGTCAGTTTAGCAAATTTACATATAGTGTTGGAGGCCTCCCTAAAGTAGTCCACAATCATGTCTCTCAACCTGGACCTATTTGTGAGTATCAGATTGAATCATATATCTCAGTTCCAAAATAAAATGTGACTGACACTGTGTTTACCTTGTGAACATTTGTTGCATCTTAACAAGTTGTTGGTTCCCTTTCTATATAGAGCTTGTTCGGTTAATCTGTTCAATGTACAAGTCCATTGGGTCACTGATGGAGGAAGAGCAGTTACTATGTGGGATTCTAATATCACACACCTGAAAGCAGAAGACTCACTAGGACCTTGCAAAGTCTTTCTGATGTTGCTGCCCATCTCTCTTTCCCTTTCTCTCTCCTTCTCTCCCTCTCTCTGTCTTCCACATACAGACAGGATTCTTATCCTCTGGGTTCTAGAGAGAAATATTTGTGAAACTCCTGTGACAAAGCCAAGTGATTAATTCAGCCATAGTCATGGGGAGTTACATAACCCTTATTTTACTGACTTGGTTTGAGGTTTTCCAGAAGAAAAAGAAATAAATAGGAAGAGGAGAGTGGAGAAAATCAGTGAAGTATATCCAGTAAAGATACATATCCCACATGCAACCTAGGAAGGTTTCCTGGAAGAGCCAAGTGTTGTAGGGAAGTGTGAAAATTTATGTCTTTATTGAAACATAAAAATGGGTATTTAGTTCTGTGGGGTTTAGGTAACACATCCAAAATACTAGGTAATATACTGCACTATTCACAACAGCCAAAATAAGTAATGTAAGTATGCATTAATAGATGAATGGATGGGGACTGAGACCAAGATGGTGGCATAGGTAAACACCGGAGACCGCTGCCGCGAACAACCATTTCAAAAATACAACTAAAAGACGGAACGGACATCACCCAGAACCACAGGAAGGCTGCCTGAAGAGAGACTCTACAACTAGAAGGAAAGAGAACAGCAAACCGAGGCTCAGAGGTGGCGCAGTGTGGAAAATACAAAGGTACCGAGGTGCGCGCGAAAGCGGGCTGGTGGCTGAGGGCGCGGTTGTCGTTTTCGGTCGGGAGTGAGTCTCAGACTCTGGGCTCCAGATCCGGGCGAGTCTCTAGGGACCCAGACTCAAACGGGAGAAGCGGGATTATCCGGCATCCGTTGGAACCTGAGGGCAGCTTTCTCTCCGAGGTTTGCAGCGGCTGCCGGGGTTCTGAGAAGCAGAGCCTCTGGGAACGGGACTGAGAGTGGTCATAACTGCTCCCTCCGCCCGCCCTGTTGACCCTGCCCCGCCCAAACCCTGCGCACAGCCATTTGCCGATCGCCTCAGGCAAAGGCTGGATTAGCGCCTCCCCAGAAGACAGACGTTTTCCACACAGCTGATTCTTACAGCCAGTCGGCCTGGTGGTCAAATCTCTCTAGTGTTAACTACAGCAATTAAGGCTTGGCTAGAACAAGACTGCGCACAAAGACCACAAGGGGGTGCACCAAGAAAGCATAAAAGATGCGGAGACAAAAAAACATGACAGAAATGGAGGATATGGAGCTAAGAATCGCAATTTTGAGGGCTTGCTATAAACTTGAGCAAAGCCTCACGAAAACTAATGAGACCCTCGATGCTACGATAAGGAAATTAGAAAGTAAGCATACACGGACTGAAATAAAGAATATTATACCCAATAGCAGGCCAGAGGAGCACAAGAATCAAACCAAAGATTGGACAAAAAACACCCAACTGGAAAAGCAAAATGAAAAAAGAATCCAAAAGTGTGAAGATAGTGTAAGGAGCCTCTGGGACAGCTTTAAGCGCACTAATATCAGAATAATAGGGGTGCCAGGAGATGAGAGACAGCAAGATATTGAAAACCTATTTGAAGAAATAATGGCAGAAAACTTCCCCCACCTGGTGAAAGAAATGGACTTACAGGTCCAAGAAGCGAAGAGAATCCCAAACAAAAGGAATCTAAAGAGGACCACACCAAGACACATCATCATTAAAATGCCAAGAGCAAAAGACAAAGAGAGAATCTTAAAAGCAGCAAGAGAAAGAGACTCAATTACCTACAAGGGAATACCCATAGGACTGTCAGCTGATTTCTCAACAGAAACTTTGCAGGCCAGAAGGGAATGGCAAGAAATATTCAAAGTACTGAATACCAAGAACCTACAACCAAGAGTACTTTATCCAGCAAAGCTATCATTCAGAATTGAAGGTCAGATAAAGAGCTTCACAGATAAGGAAAAGCTAAAGGACTTCATCACCACTAAACCAGTATTATACAAAATGCTGAAAGGTTTCCTTTAAGAGGAGGAAGAAGAAAAAGGTAAAGATACAAATTGTGAACAACAAACATGCATCTATCAACAAGTGAATCTAAGAATCAAGTGAATAAATAATCTGATGTACAGAATGAACTGGTGATTACAATGAATCAGGGACATAGAAGGGGAATGGACTGACTATTCTTGGGGGGGGGAATGGGAGATGCGGGAAGAGAATGGACAAAAATCGTGCACCTATGGATGAGGACAGTGGGTGGGGAGTCACGGCGGAGGGTGGGGCGGGAACTGGGAGAAGGGGAGTTATGGGAAAAAAAGAGGAACAAATGTAATCAGAACAATAAAGATTTAATTTAAAAAAAAATAGATGAATGGATGAAGAAGATGTTATGCACACACACATACACAGCCCCCACACTGAATCATATAACTTATGTGTGTGGAATATTAAAAATAGAAAAAGTCATACTCATTGCAACACAGAGTAGAGAAGTATTTTCCAGGGACTGAGGGGTGGAGGAAATAGGAAGAACTTGGTAAAATGGTACAAACTTTCAACTATAAAATCAGAACATCTGAGGATTGAATGTAAAAAAAAACAACAACAACAACAAAAGATTACTGTCTATAAAACAAGAAGTCTAGACAACCATATAACCATGAGGATCCCAATGAGGCACGACAAGATGACTAAAATTTAATACAGTATCCTGGATGGGATCCTGGGGCAGAAAAAAAAAACACATTAAGTAAAAACTAAGTAAATCTTAATAAATTAAAGACTTCAATATAGTATAACATCACTTCTTGAATTTAATTGCTTCAGAAGGCTGTTTGAGAAGTGATTTGTTCAAAACCCAAATCAGCCCTAGCCAGTTTGTCTCAGTGGATACAGCATCAGCCTCTGGACTGAAGGTTCCTGGGTTCTATTCTGGTCAAAGGCACATGTCTGGGTTGTGGTCTCAATCCCCAGTAGGGGGCGTGCATGAGGCAGCTGATCAATTATTCTCTAGCATGATTGATATTTCTATTTCTCTCTCCCTCTGCCTTCCTCTTTTGAAATCAATAGAAATATGAAAAAGTAAACCAAATAATTTTTCCCATTAGACATATATGTAATTGAATTTTTCCATCCCTGACACACAAAGGATTCCCTGTTTTAACTTTCTTATATATAGTACGTGTAAAGGACTGTTTAATGTAAAAAGAAACACTTGATTTTTTTTTCAATCAGCTGCCTCCTGCACAGCCCCTATTGGGGATGTGCCCACAACTGAGGTACATGCCCTTGGCCGGAATCAAACCTGGGACCCTTCAGTCTGCAGGCCGACGCTCTATCCACTGAGCCAAACCGGTCAGGGCGAAACACTTGATTTCTTACATTTATGTAACCACCCCCTGCTAGGCTTAAGTGAATCACATTCAGCACTCCTGTCAGGGTTATCCTTCAAGAGGACCAGATGCAGCATCTTGGACTTTTCACATATCATTGCCTCCCATATGCTAAATAAATGAAAAGTGGCTAACCACTTTCATTTATCCAAATCAAAAACATTTTTTTCTACCTCTTCAATTGCTTGTGATTGTTGCTTGTTGAGCACTTTCACACCCTTGGGAACAGTATCACTCTTTATGGCCTCTTTATGTTTTAAAATTGTGGTAATCATAGATTTTGCCAGCAACAAAAGTTATCTGTCTTTTGTGTGTTGCCTGAGAGACACTTTTTTTTTCATGCAGAGGTATCAGCATTAAATGGCTGGCAGCTCAAGAACTGAAGTTTTGCCTGGCCAGGGTTGCTCAGTGATTGAGCACTGACCTATGAACCAGGAATATATCTGGGTCAGGGCACTGTTAGGGTCACCAAAAAAGGAATGCATGAGGCCAAAGGAGGTTAATAATTATGAATTTAGCCCTGGCCGGTTTGGCTCAGTGGATAGAGTGTCAGCCTGTGGACTAAGGGGTCCCAGGTTTTATTCCAGTCAAGGGCATGTACCTTGGTTGCGGGCACATCCTCAGTGGGGGGTTTGCAGGAGGCAGCTGATAGATGTTTCTCTCTCATCCGATGTTGCTCTCTATCCCTCTTCTTCCTCTCTGTAAAAAATTAATAAAATATATATTTTTAAAAAAAGAATTATGTATTTAATAGGTCATCTGGAAAACCAGATGGGCTGAGTCTCAAAGTGGTGCCAGACCCCAAGACAGGGAGTCAGAGGTTTTTAAAGGACACTAGGCAGGCTTTTTCTGGGGGGAGAATTCTCTGTACCGCTCCCGATTCAGGGATATTCCAGAGGTTAGAGATTATGGTTTTAACAAGTGGAATGTGGTTTAAGCAAGTGGAATTTCCATTGTAAATTGGCCTAAAGGTCAGATCCTAGGGAAAAGGTATCGATTAAATTATTTGATCAGATCTAAGAGGCACATGCCTGAGTTGCAGGCTAGATCCCTAGTGTGGAGCATGCAGGAGGCAGCCAATCCATGATTCTCTCATTGATGTTTCTATCTCTTTCTGCCTCTCCCTTTCTCTCTGAAATAAAAAATATATATATATCTTTAAGAAAGAGAACTGATGTTTTATGCCACAACTTAGACACTTTTTCTGTGAACAACTTTGTCTAAAACCAAATTGTTCGATATTAGAAATGTTTGAGAACTGAAGTTTGACTCCAGTTTACCGTTGGTTCACTAAGAGTAATAAATGCACCATATTTATGTAAGATGTTAATAATAAGGGAAATTGGATGTGGGGTAATGAGTATTATCTTCACATTTTTTCTGTAAATCTAAAACTGTTCTAAAATAAAACATGTATTAAGACAACATACAAAATTTTAGGTAATGGTAATAGCTGGGAGATAATAGAATGAACCACTGAATGGGTGGTAGGGAGTGGCGGCGGGTATGTGAACCCTGCCATGTGAAGGACAATAATCAAACTGGAGGAAATGAGGAAGACTAACAGGTCAGTTTGGAAAACCTCTAAGGAGGTATTGAGGAAGCTCTCCTTTCTCTAACCAGAGCATCTGAGTCTACTGCATTCTCTCCTCCTCCTTCTCATGGATGATCAAGCTGAGTCTTCTTTATGTCAAGCCACCCCGTGGAGAGTCTATCTAAAGGTGAAGGTTAACTGTAGCTAGAGTCTGTTGAAATAGGCACTGATAGAACATGTCGGTCATATACATTGCTAAGACCACTAATTATTGACCAGTTTCTTATTGGGTGGAATCAGTAATTTTAATAATCTTAGATATGGATCCCTAATGGGTGGGACCATGACATTAACAGTATGAAAATGTCCTGGAGAGTATATCTAAAGGCCAGAAGCCTTGGAGTAGGGTCTGTTGCTACAACAAAGCCAAAGTTACTAAGAAAATACTGTGGCTTAGTTTAGATAAGGAATCAGATTCCAACCTCAAGGATGGACCAAAAAACTCCAAGTACTAAAATGAATTGGAAGTTTGTTTCCCAACTTGATGACAAAGAAAAGGATAAGGTCATATTACCCTACTCATATGCTTCCTCTTCTTCCCCAATAATTCCTCACCCAAGACACTGGCCTTGCCTTTGTTTGGCACAGACACTTCCTCAATCAATCCATTGTCATTCTATTACAAGCTCCTTTCCCACCCATTTCCCAATTCCTTCCCCAAAACTAATGTCTTTCTGGGTTTAACTTATTTCCCAACTAGATAATGAAGATAATGGCAAAGGTAAATTTGGTCCTTAATCAGAGCTAAGAAAAGAATGATAAAAATAGAAAGAATCAGATACTTGTATTTTACTACAGGAAGGGTACAAAACCTATAGTAAGCAAACCAACAAATGAAGAAGAAGAGCTGGAGAGTTATTTTATCACAAGTGGTGCCCAGGGTCTACCAGAAGACAAAGACTCTTAAGTAGGTGTAGCCTATCTACAGAAAATGCTTAAGAAATGGTCATTATGAGGAGATGAAAACGTAATGGTCTCCTTGAATAAATACTAGCATGTGTATAAAGGAAATGTGTTTGTATCTCTGAGTGTTCTCTGATGATGGGGAGGGTACAAAGCAGGGGGAAGGTATGTAAGAAGGGAGGGAGGTAGAATTCTGCAAGTTTGGCCACCAGACCAGCCAGTCTATAGTCAGCCAGAAACCAAGAATAAGGACTAGTTATAGACTGAAGATAAATCTTTCCTTAACACTTTATCATACTGGCAAGTAAGAAAAGGAGTTTGTGATTTTGCTTGTATTTGGCCCCTGGGGGCAGGGTGTCAGGGGATTGCAGGGGAGATGGGGAGCAGAGTGTTGTGTGAGGGTTGGCAGTGTATAATAATAAATTTAATTCTATTTTAGTTATTAGACTATTGACAGCTTTAAGCTTCATTCCTTTCTCTTCACCATCCAGCCCTCCTTAGGACAAGCAGCTAAAAAAGGGAACAAATATGCCTAAACTTAATCATTAGAAGTATTGTGTTGCCTAAATTTCCCATAACCAAAATACTCATTGTCCTAAAATATTTTCTAGTGCATAATGACAATCTGACACAATGAGTAGTAAAATTAATTATTTTGCACTTATAATCAGCTTGAAAAAATATTATCCTGTGTACCTTCCTCCCCACTTACAATATAATAATACCTTTCACCCTAGTTGACAAAAGGGCCCAATGTAAATGAAAGGAGGACCTTCACAGATAGACAACAATTATATAAGACCTAGTTAGAGAAGGTATAATTATCTCTACTGCTTCTGAATTTAACACCCAAATTAGACTTCCTCTTAAACCTGAAAAGCATGAATGGTGCCCCGTGTGAATTTTCATACTGTTAATGTCATGGTCCCACCCATTAGGGATCCATATCTAAGATTATTAAAATTACTGATTCCACCCAATAAGAAACTGGTCAATAATTAGTGGTCTTAGCAATGTATATGACCGACATGTTCTATCAGTGCCTATTTCAACAGACTCTAGCTACAGTTAACCTTCACCTTTAAAGATACATAATATACCTTTACTAAAAGCACTTCTCTTAAGATCAGCAACAAAACAAGGATGTCTGACTTCACCACTGTTATCAACATAGTTTTGGATGTCCTAGCCACGGTGATCAGACAAGAAGAAGGGATAAAAAGCATCCAAATGTGGAAAGTAGGAAGTAAAGCTGTTATTATTTGCAGATGACATGATATTGCACATAGAAAAATCTACAGACTCAACTAGCTAACTACTAGACTTAATAAATGAATTTAGAAAGGTAGCAAGTTACAAAATCAAATCCAGACTCCAATGGCATTTTTATACACCAATAATAAACTCTCAGAAAGAGAATCTTAAAAAACAATCCCATTTACCACAACAACAACAGCAGCAACAACAAAGATACCTGGGAATGAACTTAACCAAGGAGTTAAGAGACCTGTACTTACAAAAAGTATAAGACATTGAAAACAGAAATATAAGAAGATCCAAATAAATGGAAGAGTATACCATGTTCTGGGATTGGAAGAATTAAAATGTCCATACTAACCAAAGTAATCTGTAGATTCAATGCAATTGCTATCAAAATACCAATGGCATACTTCACAGAACTACAACAAGTACTCCAAAAATATATACAGAACCACAAAAGACCCCGAATAACTGCAGCAATCCTGAGAAAGAAGAACAAAGTTGGAGGGATCACATGATCTCACTATTTTGTTGAATCTAATGAACAAAACAAATTGACCAACAAAATAAGATCCGAAGCATGGAGGCATGGAACAGACTGACATACCTCTGTGTGGGTGGAGAGATGAGGAGAGATAAACCAAAAAATGTATATACTTATATGCATAGCCCATGGATATGGACAATAGGTTTGGGAAGTCCTGGGAGAGGTGAGTAGGGACTGGGCGGAGGAGGGTAAAGGTGGAGAAAATGGGATACATCTGTAATATTGTCAACCACACCAAAAAAAAAACACAAAACAAAACAAAAAAAAACCACAAAGAGCTTGTTCTTTGAAAAGAATAATAAAATAGACAAACCCCTGGCTAGACTGACTAAGGACAATAGACAAAAGACCCTTATACACAAAATCAGAAATGAGAGAGTAGAAGTCGCCACAGATATCACAGATATACAAAGAATCATACTAGAATATTATCAAAGACAATATGCCACTAAATTCAATAACCTAGAAGAAATGGATAAGTTCCTAGAAATATATACCCTCCTTAGAGTAAATAATGAAGAACTGCAAAATCTAAATAGACTGATCAGCAGTGAGGAAATTGAAACAACCATCAAAAACCTCCCAAAAAACAAAAGTCCAGGACCATATGGCTTTACTAAGGAATTCTACCAAACATTCAAGGTAGAATTATTTTCAAACCCTTCCAAAAAAAAAAAAAATGAAGACGAGGCAATACTTCCTAACACATTCTATGAGGCCAATATAATACCAAACCTGGAAAAGAGCACAAAAAAAGAAAACTACAGACCAATATCTCTGATAAGTACAGATGTAAAAATCCTAAACAAAATACTAACAAAATGAATACAACAGTAGAACTAAAAAATAATACATCACAATCAGGTTGGCTTCATTTGAGGGGCACAAGGATGGTTCAACATAGGCAAATCAATCAATGTAATACACCACATTAACAAAAGAAATGATAAAAATCTATGATCTTATCCACAGATGCAGATAAAGCATTTGATAAGATACAACATCCACTTATGATTAAAACACTCAATAAAATAGGAATAGAAGGAAAGTATCTCAATATAATAAAGACAACCTTTGATAAATCTTCAGCTAATATCATACTCAATGGTAAAAAACTGAAAGCTTTTCCTCGAAAATCAGGAATAAGACATGGATGCCCACTCTCACTGCTCTTATTCAACACTAGAGGCTCAGTGCACAAAATCATGCTCAGCCTGGCCTGTGGAGATCGGGCTGAAACTGTCTCTCTGACACCCCCCAAGGGGTCCCGGATTGCAAGAGGGAAGTTCTTGGGTAACACACCCCAAAATCGGGCTCCCTCCTCTCTGGTTCTGGATGCATCACCCGGAAACCGCAGCTGCCAAGTTACCACAGCTCGGCAGCTCCTGCATTGAGCATCTGCCCCTGGTGGTCAGTGAGCATCATAGCTACCGGTTGGAGCATCTGCCCCCTGGTGGTCATTTCATATCACTGGTCGCTTAAGCTTTTATATATAGATAGATAGATAGTGCTGGGAGTCCTAGCCAGAGCAATAAGGTAAGAGAAAGGAATAGAAAGCATTCAAATAGGGTAGGAAAAAACCAAACTGTCACTTTTTGCAGATGACATGATTCTGTATATAGAAAACCTTAAAGACTCCACCAAAAAACTATTAGAAACAATAGTCAATAAAGTCAGGTTGCAGGATATAAAATCAATCTGCAAAAATCCATTGCCTTCTTATTTACTAACAACAAAACTTCAGAAAAAGAAATGAAAAAAAGAAAGAAAACACTATTTCTTTTGCAATTGAAACCAAAAGAATAAAATACCTAGGAATAAACTTAACAAAGAATATGAAAGACCCATATACTAAAAATTACAAAGCATCATTAAAAGAGATTGAAAAAGACAGAGCAAAATGGAAATATACTTCATGGTCATGGATTGAAAGAGTCAACATAGTTAAAATGACCATATTACCCAAAGCAATATACAGATTTAATGCAATACCCGTCAAAATCCCAATGTCATTTTTTAAAGAAGTAGAATGAGAAATCATCAGATTTCTATGGAACCACAAAAGACCCCAAATAGGCAAGGCAATCCTGAGAAAAAAGATCAAAGCTGAAGGTATCATGGTACCTGGCTTTAAATTATACTACAGAGCTACGATAATCAAAACAGTATGATATTGGCAGAGAAACAGACTCACAAATAAATGCAACAGAATAGAGATCCAAGCTTAAAACCACATGTATATGGACAGATAATTTTCAACAAAAGAGCCAGAAACACAATGGAGTAAAGATAGTCTCTTTAATAAATGGTGCTGGGAAAACTGGAAAGTCAGATGCAAATGAACAAAACTGGATTACAGTTTGTCCCCATGTACAACAATTAATTCAAAATGAATCAAAGACCTAAATATAAGACAAAAAATAATAAGTTACATAGAAGAAAATATAGGTACCAAACTTATGGGCCTTTGTAGTAAAGAACATTTTATGAACTTGACCCCAAAGGTAAGGAAAGTAAAGACAAAAATTAGAGAATGGGACTATATCAAACTAAAAAGTTTCTGCATAGCAAAAACAAAACAAAACAAAACAAAAAAACTGACAACAAAACAAAGAGGCAGCCAACCAGATGGGAGAAGATATTTCCAAACAAGAGTTCTGACAAAGATTTAATTTTCAAAATATATAAAGAACTCATAAAACTCAACAACAAACAAATAAACAACCCAATCAAAAAGTGGGCAGAGGACCTGAAAATACACCTCTCCCAAGAAGATATACAAATAGCCAATAGATATATGATAAGATGTTCAACGTCACTGGCAATTAGGGAAATGCAAATCAAAACTACAATGAGATACTACCTTATACCTGTTAGAGTGGCCATTATCAACAAGACAATAACAAGTGTTGGAGGGGTTGTGGAAAAAAGGGAACCCTCATTTACTGCTTGTGGAAATGTAGACTGGTACAACCACTACAGAAAGCAGTCTGATGATTCCTCAAAAAATTAAGAATAGATCTATCATACAACTCAGCAATCCCTCTCATGGGTATATACCCCAAAACTTGGAAACATGTATTTGCAAAGATATATACACCCCTATGATCATTGTAGCATTATTCATGGTGGCCAAGATATGGAAAAATAAAAATGTCCTGAGATAGAGGACTTGATAAAGATGTGTTACATATACACAATGGAATATTAATCTGCCATAAGAAAGGATGAAATAGTGCCATTTACAACAACATGGATGGACCTTGAGAACAATATGCTAAGTGAAATGTCAGTCAGAAAAAGCAAAGAACCATATGATGTGATTCATATGTGAGATATAAAACTGAAACTTGTAAACACTAATAGCAGTGTGGTGGTTGCCATAGGGAAAGGGATGGGGAGTGAAGGGGGTCTTAATATACAGTGACAGGAGAAGATTTGATTTTGGGTTGCAGGTACACAGTGCAATATCCCGACCTTCTGACATAGAAACCCACACCTGAAAACTATATGTTCATGTTGACCAATATCACTTCAATAAATTTAAAATAAACAAATAAATAAAATTATATTATGAGATAATAGAGGCCTGTTGAACAAAGAGATTCGTGCAATAGTCCTTCCCTTCCCTTGGCTGCTGGCACAGGTTTGCCTCTGGAACCTGGGACCCAGGCCTTCACTCTGGCCAGGCTCTGGCCGGAGCCAGCCCTGGAGCCATCAGGCTTCGCTGCTCTGGCCCCGGAACTATCAGGCTTTGCTGCTCCTGCCCCAGGGCTGTCAGGTTTCGCTGCTCTGGCCCTGGGGCCATCAGACTCCGCTCCACCGCTTGGAGCCTACATATGCAAATTAACCACCATATTTGTTGGGTTAATTTGCATACTCTCCTGATTGGCTGGTTAGCGTAGCAAAGGTACAGTCAATTTACATGTTTGTCTATTATTAGGTAAGATAATTAGTGCTTTTATGATCCTGAGGCAGAACAATTTTAGAGAAGGCAAGATAAATCAGTAAATTGGGGCAGTAGATTAAGTAAGATGATCCAAGCCTCTTGAGAATTTAGGCAGCTTAAATGGATATACTACTGTATATTTTCATCTTATTTTCCAGTAGGATCATATAAGGCAAGTTGCAAAGAAAAAAAGTGAGGGCAGAATGGAGGAAGGTCTCAGGGCTCAGAGAATACTGCCAAGTATTGAGATTTCCACATAATAGAAACTCATCGTTAGTTCTCATCCAGTTCCCATCTTAGGCCAAGTGAGGAAGCATGAAGGAAAGCCATTGCAGATTTCTGAATGTAAGAGTACGTTACTTCATCATTTAGAAAAAGAGTTGAAAGTAACCAGAACACATTCATGAAAGCAGTAGTGAGGGAGCAACAAGGATTAAAAATAACTGGGATCTGGATATTGATTAAGCTGTATAAATCTGGCTCTGAAATGGAATATGGAGTATATACCATCAAAAAGGTAGAAATTGATTCACCTATTATTTTCTAGGAACTATATATCCTCTTTGTATCTTAGCATATAGTATGATAACTGAAACATAATAAGGTTTTAATATAGAGTGGGGTGAAAGTAGGTTAGAGTTGTGAATACACAAAACAGAATTTATTCTTGTATTATTATTTACTAACTACAGGCCCAGTGCACAAAAATCTGTGCACTTGGTGGGGTCCCACAGCCCGGCCTATGCCCTCTTGCAGTTTGGAACCCCTCGGAGGATGTCCACCTGCTGGCTTAGGCCCTCTCCCTAGGGGATCGGGCCCAAGCTGGCAGTTAGACATCCCTCTGGCAGCCCGGCAGCCCTCAGGAAATGTCCACTTGCCAGTGGGGAGCAGGCCTAAGCTGCAGTCGGACATTGTTAGCACTGCTGAGGAGGCAGGAGAGGCTCCCACCACCACTGCTGTACTGGCAGCCATCATCCTGTCTTGTGGCTGAGCAGACCTCCCACTGTGGGAGCGCACTGACCACCAAGGGGAAGCTCCTGCATTGAGCATCTGCCCCCTGGTGGTCAGTGTGTGTCATAGTGACCAGTCATTCCCAGTCATTCTGCTGTTAGGGTCTGTTTGCATATTACCCTTTTATTATATAGGATAGAGGCCTGGTACATGGGTGGGGGCCACCTGGTTTGCCCTGAAGTGTGTCCTGGATCAGGGTGGGGGTCCCGCTGGGGTGCCTGGCCAGCCTGGGTGAGGGGCTGATGGCTGTTTGCAGGCTGGTCACACCCCCTTCAGCATGGGGGTCCCCACTGGGGTGCCTGGCCAGCCTGGGTGAGGGGCTGAGGGCCGTTTTCAGGCTGTCTAAGCCCCCCCGGCAACAGAAGCTCCCAGCCTCTCCTTTTTTTTTTTTTTAATTCTGGGATTTATTTACCTTCTATAATTGAAACTTTGTAGCCTTGAGAGGAGCTCAGAGCTGGCCAGGGCAGGCGGGAGGGAAGCTTGGCTTCCTCCATCGCCAGGGTCAACCTACTCCTGCTCTCTCCAGCTCTGTGGCCACGGCCGGCTGAGAGCAGGTATCTGGGGTTTATTTACCTTCTATAATTGAAACTTTGTTGCTTTGAGTGGAGCTCAGAGCTGGCCATGGCAGGTGGGAAGCTTGGCTTCCTCCATCATTGGGGCAACCAAGCCTCCTGCTTGCTCCAGCTCTGTGGCTGCCAGCAGCCATTTTGTTTGGGTTAATTTCCAGATAGTCGCTCTGATTGGCTGGTGGGCATGGCTTAAGGCATAGTGAAGGTACGGTCAATTTGCATGTTTGTCTTTTATTAGTGTAGATTACTGTATTATTTTCCATATGAACAACTGTAAACCTACTTTTTCCCCATCCTGTATGATGTTAGGTAGTTATAGATGTTTTAAATATATCATCTAATTTAGTTTTCACTGCATCTCTATTATATATGTATTTTTACAACTACTTTACAGATGAGGAAAGTGAAGTGCAGGAAACATTTTTGGTTATGCAGCTAGTTAGCAGTAGCGCCAGAATTTGTTTATAAATAGGATTTACCATAAATACTTTTTCAACTAAATAATTCTACCTCCCAGAATTGTTTCCTCTCCCTATGAAAGTTTAATGCAATAAAAACAAAATAAGTAACTCTGACACATTAACTAATTCCATTAGTTTCTCAAAAGTAATACAACATAACTGCATAGCATTGACTTAATAAGAGTCATGTGTCTAACCCAGGGGTGGGCAAACTTTTTGACTCGAGGGCCACAATGGGTTCTTAAACTGGACTGGAGGGCCGGAACAAAAGCATGGATGGAGTGTTTGTGTGAACAAATATAAATTCAAAGTAAACATCATTACATAAAAGGGTACGGTCTTTTTTTTTTTTTTAGTTTTATTCATTTCAAACCGGCCGGATTCGGCCCGTGGGCCGTAGTTTGCTCACGGCTGGTCTAACCTGAAGATGTTAGTTTTTAAAAAACAGTTCATAGAAAATGTGTCAATAAAGATATATTCACTTGGATACATTTTTCTTCAAGCACAACTTAAGTTTTGTCAATATACAAATTCCCTTATTGGAAATATGACTGGACCTGAAATTATATTATTTGTAACCTTCCATTCAGTAAAACTAAAAGTTTAATATTGGCATATAAGACATTAAAGATAAGTTATTATATAACTTATATAACTAAAGTCTTCTGAAAGTTTTGCTTTTATTTTGAAAATTTTTTTTGTCTAACCATCATAAAAAACTATTCTCATTTATTATCATAAACATAGTTGTAGGCAACCAAAATCTGTCAGTTTTGTGATCAAAAGAAAATAAACCTTTCTACTTTAGTTTAATTTAATTCTTTATTTGTGTCTAAATCAAACTATAATTGCATTTACAAAATGTTCTTGACATTAAATGTAAAATTTGGGGGAATTATTTTCAAGATTTCCTATAAATAATAACTTCACATTATTAAACTAAGTATGAAAGAGCACATCAGTCTACCTTTTTATATTACTCAAAATGTTGATGCAGAGTGCACAGTGTAAATATCAATGAAGAAAATATGACACCAGTAGATGTATACTATGGCCTAGAATGGGTGGAAAATGTTAGCACTCTAAAAAATGTCCCATTATATTAGGAGAATATACCCAAGACTTTACTTGTAGACTAAATCTTATGCTTGGCCAAACTTTCATCAATTAATATTACTTTTAAGTAAGTTTCTCATTAATGCAAATATGATGCAGGCATTTAAAATTAGAAAGAAAATAATTCAAAAAACTTATCTAAAATGTTGCCTAATAAAATGGAAATTTAAATATGAAAGAAAATAAAATACATATATATTGAGGAAGAAGCCCTTATATATGTGAATTACAATCTCAATAGGTAGTAGAAAATGACATCAAGGACACAAAAGAGATAATGACTGATATTTTTATCTTAATTTTTGAAGACACCAAAATTCAAATCCAGAAAGACTAACACATCTCAAGTGAAATAAATGAAAATAAATTCATAACTGGACACATCATAGGGAAAGAGGAGAATACCAAAGACACACAAGTCTTAAAAGCATCCAGAGGGGAAAAATTAATTCACCTGTTGCAATTAGACAAAGACCTGACTTTGCAACATCAGCAAAAGGAACAGGAAGGCAGTGAAACTACCAACCAAGAATCATATACCAACTTCAAAATTTTTTAAGAATGAGGGTGAAATGATGACATATTTAGACAAATACAAAGTGAGAGAATTTGGTGCCAAATAACCTAAACACCCACAGGAAAAAATAATAATAAATAACTTTAGGTATATTCATACAATTCAACAGCAATAAGGATTAATGAACTACAGTAGCATGCATACATGTGGTTCAATTTCTAAAACATAATTTTGGCTGGTACATGTTGGGGACATTATAAATGGAATTCAAGATTTTGGTCTTGAGCTATTTAATTTTTTGAGAGAACTTCTAATTATTTTCTGGATTTGTATGCCTACTTAACAAGCAATAAGTGCATGGGGTGAGATAGGGTTGAGGAAAATTTCTTATTCCCTAGACTTACAATTAATTACCATGGTTTTATTCTAATAGCACCCTCTTGTCCTATATTGTTATCTGGCATTTCTGGGTTCTAAGCTTTTCAGACACTGTTGCAGGAAGATATGTTTTTTCTTAGTCTCAGTGTTGCAATCATTGGAATGAATATATATAAAAATGTATTTAAGTATGAAACAATGAAAAAAGTATGTAGCCAGCCACAATAAAAATGTTTTTGGGTTGTCTGAATTAGCTGATGGCAAGTCATTCCTGTCTGCAGAGTTGAAAAATGGACTCCTGCCTAGCAGCTTATACATCCCATATTAACGGAACAACCCCTGTTGAGTGGCAGACTACATGCTGGGTCAGGGAATTTATACATCAGAATCAGTTCACTCCAACTGTATTCCTCTAATCACATAGCTTTTAAAGACAGTCATAAGTATAAAGCTGAAACTTGTGTGTTTTCTCTCACTCTAACCATCTCATGAACTAGGCACTTGTCATCATTCATTTCATGATAAAGTCTATTCATGAATCAATTGCTGCATTTCTCTATGCCTCTGCAAATACTGTTGCAACAAATTTCATGAACATGGATTTACTTTCAAAATTATATATGAGAAAGAAGAGGCAATAATTTAATAAACTCCACAATGCATATGTCAAACCAATCTGGCTCTTACAAGTGAAGTCAGAATGACTTTCATTGCCACATAGAGCAGTAGCATTGAAATGGAAAATTTAAGACTTTTAGTCTAATAAATGTGAAACACTTATTATATAGCTACCACTCTAGAATAGAAGTAGTATTTTAAAGATGTTTATGAAGTCTAAGAGTGTAAATTGAGGGGTTTCATTTTCAGATCTGCCAGTGATTCATGGTGTGAACTAGAATAAGTCACTTTTATAGGAGTAATTTAAGTCTTTATTTATATTTCCCAGCCATGATACCTTGAAAGGAGATTCTAGATGTGGAATACATTAAACACAAATGAAATATCAAAGGCCATGAGTAACAGGGAGTGTATTTCCTCCTTGAAAAAAAAGATGACACAAGTGCCAACCTCTCTTGTGACATTTCCATCACAAGTGCATCTCACCAGGTTTACAGGTTGTTTAGTGTTTTCAGTTTGGATTGTTGTTTTTAAAATATATAAAAGTTAGTGTGCTACAGGGTGTTTGGAAAAGTGAGAACAAAATATCCATTATTCCATAAAATGGCCCAACTATTATTACAGTTTCAGTTTATCCTTTGCTAGTTTTCATTGAGATATATATATATATATATATATATATGTTTTTATAAAGCTCTACTCACATTGTACGCACAATATTGTGCCATACCTTGTTCACTTATAACAAATATCTCAAGTTTCATATCTTTTTAAATTTCTTTATTGATTAAGTTATTACATATGTGTCCTTATTGAGAAATTATTCATGTATGTGACAATAATTTGATTAAATATTATGTAGCCATTAAAATTATAAAATTTAATTATCAAGTTTCATATCTTCATAATGAAAATTTATAATTTTAATGGCTACATAATATTTAATCAAGTTATTTTCACATGCATGTATAATTTCTCTATGTATGGACTTTTGTAAGGTTACCTATTTTTTTCTGTTTTTTTGTTGTTTTTAATCCTCACCTGAGGATATTTTTTCCATTGATTTTTAGACATAGTAGAAGGGAGAGGGAGAGAGAGAGAAATATCAATGTGAGAGAGACACATCAATTGGTTGCCTCCCGCACACACCCCAGCCGGTGCAGGAATCAAGTCTGCAACCAAGGTAAGGGCCCTTGACCAGAATTGAACCTAGGACCTTTCAGTCCAAAGGCTTATGCTCCAATCACTAAGCCAAATTGACTAGGACAAGGTTACCCATTTTTGACCCATTTTGAGATTACTTCTGTTGAATAGCAGATCAAGCATCAAAACACAACTAGAGGCTATATATATATATATATATATATATATATATAGTCACATAAATTCAAGTTTTTATTCAATAACTAATTATAACACTGTGCACATTTAGCTTTGCTACCAGCCAAAAAACAATACTTTTGCTTCAATAGTTTTCAGCCATCTTAAACACAGGTCTCGGCTAAGTTCTTTCATACTGAAATGCAACTATAGGGACTTCTTGTGACCATTTCTCTGGACTTTCTTGTGCCAACAAATGTACTAATAGCAGTTCTTGTCCTCAAATAGATCACATCCCATTGGAAAGTTAGCAAAGTAGGCTGAAAAGGAATGATGCTAGCTCGAAAGCCAAAGAGGGTGCATCAAAAAGAAAATGTTCAGGAGTGGCAAATGTTCCAGAGAGGTCACCTAAAAGGGAAACCAATTGGTCCAAACAAGTAAAGAGATATTTGTTGAATGCTAACTATGTGCCAGCATAGTTTAAAGGCTTAGTATATTGTAGTGAACAAGGCTAAGCCCATACACTCAAGGAACCTCTATTCTAATGGGAGCAGAAAGAAAATAAACATGTAAACAAAGGCATAGAAATGAATTCAGATACTAAGGGGTACAAAGAAAATAAATTGAGGATGTCTTGAGATTTAGCTCACATGTTCAGGAAAGGTTTCTCTAAGAAGATGCCATTTGTTTTAAGACCTGAGATATCCCAAAGGGAACTTTGGATTTGATAATTAGGAGGTCTTTGGTGATTTTTCAAAGTACAGTTTCTGTTGAGTGTTAAGGATAGATGTCAGAGGAATTAGGGGAGTTGTGGTTCAATGGGTGTGAAGTTTTAGGCTGGATAAAGAAATTCTAGAACTCTGCTCAACAAAATAGTTATTATAATAAATAATATAAGATTGTGTACTTAAATTTTCATTAAGATTTGAAATATCATATTGTGTTCTTACTACAAACAAACAAAATCAAGGGAACATATGGACATCTAATCTAATAAAAGACAAATAGGGTAATTAACCGTACCTCCGACACACTTCCCATTGGCTAATCAGGGTGATATGCAAATTAACTGCCAACCAAGATGGCGGCCTGCAGCCACGCAGCTGAAACGAACAGGAAGCTTGGTTGCCCTGGCGATGGAGGAAGCCAAGATTCCCCGCCTGCCGGGCCGGCTCTGAGCTGCACTCTAAGTAACTATGTTGCAATTATAGAAGCTAAACAAACTCCAGACACCTGCTTTCAGCCAGCTGGGCCTCAGAGCTGGAGCTGCAACAGTGTTTCAATTATAGAAGCTAAACAAGCCTCAGATACCTGCTTTCAGCAGCCGAGGCCTCAAGCTGGAGCCAGCTCTCAGCTCCAGTGACAGCCATAGAAGGTAAATAAATCCAAGAATAAAAAAAAAGAAAATAAGGAGAGGTTGGGAGCTTCAGTCACCCACCAGCCTGAAAACGGCCCTCAGCCCCTCACCCAGACTGGCCAGGTACCCCAGTGGGGACCCCCACCCTGAATGGGGTGCAACCAGCTGCAAACAGCCATCATCCCCTCACCCAGGCTGTCCAGACACCCCAGTGGGGACCCCCACCCTGATCCAGGACACCCTTCAGGGCAAACCAGCTGGCCCCCACCTGTACACCAGGCCTCTATCCTATATAGTAAAAGGGTAATATGCAAACTGACCCTAACAGCAGAAAGACTGGGAATGACTGGTCACTATGACACACACTGACCACCAGGGGGCAGACGCTCAATGCAGGAGGTGCCCTCTGGTGGTCAGGGCACTCTCACATGGGGACTCTGCTCAGCCACAAGCCAGACTGATGGCTGCCAGTACAGTGGTGGTGGTGGGAGCCTCTCCTGCCTCCTCAGCAGCGCTAAGGAGGTCTGACTGCAGTTTAGGCCTGCTCCCCGCTGGCAAGTGGACATCCCCCGAGGGCTGCCGGGCTGCCAGAGGTATGTCTGATTGCCATCTTAGGCCCAATCCCCTGGGGAGCAGGCCTAAGCCAGCAAGTGGTCATCCCCTGAAGGGTCCCAGACTGCAATAGGGCACAGGCCGGGCTGAGGGATCTCCCCCCCCCCACGAGTGCACAAATTTTTGTGCACTGGGCCTCTAGTATTACCTAATAATAGACAAACATGGTAATTGACCGTACCTCCGCTACGCTTCCCATTGGATAATCAGCAGGATATGCAAATTAACTGCCAAGAAAGATGGTGGCTGGCAGCCACGCAGCTGAAGAGAGCAGGAGCTTGCTTGCTCCAGTGATGGAGGAAGCCAAGCTTACTCCCTGCTGTGGCCTGGCTCTGAGCTCCGAAAGCAACATTGTTGCAATTATAGAAGCTAAACAAACCCCAGATATCTACTTTCAGCTGGCCGTGGCCACTGAGCTGGAGCCTTGGGTTGCCCCTGGCAATGGAGGAAGCCAAGCCCTGGACCCAGGCTACAAAGTTTCAATTATAGAAGGTAAATAAATCCCAGAATAAAAAAGAAAGAAAAAAAGGAGAGGCTGGGAGCTTCTGTCCCTGGAGAGGCTTAGCCAGCCTGAAAACAGCCCTCAGCCCTTCACCCATTCTGGCCAGGCACCCCAGTGTGGACCCTCACCCTGAACGGGGTGCAGGCAGCCTGAAAAACAGCCCTCAGCCCTTCACCCATTCTGGCCAGGCACCCCAGTGTGGACCCCTCACCCTGAACGGGGTGCAGGCAGCCTGAAAACAGCCCTCAGCCCTTCACCCAGACTGGCCAGGAACCCCCAGTGGAGACCCCCACCCTT
>NW_005871406.1:493687-589368 GCF_000147115.1 Myotis lucifugus | reverse complement strand
GGGAATGACTGGTCAATTACACACTCTGATGCCAGAGACAGACAATCAATGCAGGAGCTGCCCCCTGGTGGTCAGTGCACTCTCACATGGAGCTCTGCTTAGCCACAAGCCAGGCTGATGGCTGCCAGTACAGCGGTGGTGGTGGGAGCCTCTCCTGCCTCCTCAGCAGCACTAAGGATGTTCAACTGCAGTTTAGGCCTGCTCCCCACTGGCAAGTGGACATCCCCCGAGGGCTGCCAGGCTGCCAGAGGGGATGTCTGATTGCCATCTTAGGCCTAATCTCCCGGGGAGAAGGCCTAAGCCAGGAAGTGGTCATCCCCGAGGGGTCCCCAAACTGTGAAAGGGCCCAGGCCAGGCTGAGGGACCCCCCCGCCAAGGGCACAAATTTTTTGTGCACGGGGCCCTCTAGTTCTATATAATAAAAAGGGTAAATATGCAAATCAACCTTACCTTGTGCAATGACCCAGGCCCCTATTTTTATGCACACTGGCCACCAGGGGTTCAGACGCTCAATGCAGGAGCTGTCCCTTGGTGGTCAGTGCACTCCCACAGGGGGAGCACTGCTCAGCCAGAAGCCGGGCTCATGACTGGTGAATGCAGCAGAGGTGGCAACAACACTAAGGACCCCTCTGCAATAGCACTAAGGACCCCTCTGAAACAGCACTAAGGACACGTCAGGGGATGTCTGACTGCTGGCTTAGGCCCGCTCCTGGACTGCCAGAGGGATGTCTAACTGCCAGCTTAGGCCCTATGTCCATGGGGCGCAGGCCTAAGCCAGCAGTCAGGCATCCCCTGAGGGGTCCTGAACTGGAAGAGGACACAGGCCAGGCTGAGGGATGCTCCCCCCACCCCAACAAGTGTACGAATGTCGTGCACTGGGCCTCTGGTAATGGATATGTTTATTACCTTGATTGTGGTGATGGTGTCATGTCCAAACCAATGAAATAGTGCATATTAAGTATGTACAGTCCTTTGTATATCAATTATACTTCAACAAAGATTTAATAAAAGAGAATGATTGGCAAGTAAGTAGAAATAAATAGAAGGGTTCACCCTTGATGCTTAATTGGAAAGGAAGGAGAAAGATTAAATGAAGCTAGAGGGAAAGGCAGAGTCAAAGATGTTTATGGTTGCTGATGCTTCTTCTCGTTAAAATTTTTACTTAACATTAAACTTATTGATAAACTGTAGTGAAGTGGCCAGTAGAAAGTAAGATGTTGAAAAAACAAGAAAAATAACAAGATCAAGGTCCATTCTCAAACCCCTTGAAGAGAATGATTTATTCATTAAATATTGACTGAGTATTTTTGTTTTTGTGTCTGTTGCTGTGTTATTTTTAATGTGAAAAGCAGACTAAATGGGAATGACTGCATGCTGACTCATTTTGCAAGAGAACTCCTGATCATATATTAGGCTAACTTACAGCCAGCATGTGTGAAGGGAAAAAATACAGAAGAGACCACTTCAATATGGTAATTTGGTAAGGAGAGGCAGTCATCATAGTTGGAGACATAAGAAAATATTACTTCCACAAAATTCTTAAATGGAGATATCAAATTTATCAAATGTATATGAAATCTGAAATAAATTTGCTACTTAGAAAAAATTTCAAGTAAAATATAATTGTACATTTTTCTAATATATTCTTTTGACAGAAAATTTTTAAATCTTATGTTACATGAAACTTTCTAAAATCACTTTTTATGGTGGTAGTTTTATGAAAATATTTTCATAAAAATTAAATAAGTCTTTACAACCTGATTGTCAATCTCTACTGAGATTATTGTTTGTTGAACCACAAACTAAAATCTAATTAGAAAAGACCATGTTTTAGCTATTAACTTTCTCAGAGGTTAAAGAACATTTTCCTGTAGTGGTTTATGATATTATGAATGAATATTTTTCAGGTAGGGTATTTCTTGGCTTCTGAACAGCAGTGGCATTTTGGCCATCTTCATCTCAATCTCTCAACATCCTTGCCAATCATGTAACAGCTGGGGAATATGTCTCCCCACACAAATGCTTTAGTAGGAATTTTCACAATGCACATTCTAAACAAATGAACACACACATCAAATTTTTGAGAAAGTGAAATTTGTATAGTTCTGAGCACATTAGGGTTTCTCAATTTTGACATTATTGAAATTTTGGCCAGGATAATTCTTTGTTGTGGGAGACTGTCTGTTGTACTATAGGATGGTTAGCAGCATTACTGGCCTCTAGACATAGAATACAGTAGCATCCCCCCTGCCCATTATGGCAACCAACAATGTCTCAGAATATTTCCAAATGTCCCGTAGTTAGCAAAATCTTTCCCAGTTGAGAACTACTGAGTCAAAGATGGTCATTAATTCTCTAGGGTAGATAATTCTAAAGACATGAAAAAGTTATTACAGTATTTATTATATTAGAAATGCATATAATTCATGTTTACAAAATAAAATGTGTAGAATGTATAATTAATAAATACTTTTTGTGGGTAATGAATACACTTAATTTTACAGGAGAAAAAAATCACTTAACTTCTACTCTGCAGTTATAGAAAAGATTCATTAACTTCTCTTTAAATTGGAAATGTTTAATATAGAACACATTTACAAGATACTAGCTTAAGAGTCATACCTACTTACGGAACTCACATAAGATCTACTCAGTTATATAAGCAATGTAGCTTAATTTCTATCTACAATAACAACATTATCCAATGATTCAGAAAAGCCCTGAGCATGGCTACCCTACATGGCCCACAGATTTGAAAACTCAGATTCACACTATAAGCAGCACATCATTTCTCCACCAATATCATCATAAATATGTAGTAAAGTCAACAAGCTAGGTAGCGTTAAACAATGCATAGGCAGCATGCCACTGGGATCTAAAGGACCTAGGAAAGGGATAATAAATATGGATGCCTTATTACCCTAAGAATAATTAACTTATTACTAATTGTCAAGGGTCAGGAAGTACACACAGTCTTGCTAGATGAATAACGAAATCTGGCTACATATACCCAGCTACTCATTATGCTTTCTACCCAAAGAGGAGGTCTAATTAGCCTAACAACATAAGGGTTTTCAAAGGGCTGCTTTAAAGAAGAAAAGAGAACTGTCAGGACTCAGAACAGTGAAGATTGTGCAGCCTATAAAGGGACTTATAATCATCATTTTCTATGAGCTATTCCTGCCAGATAGTCACTGTGGTTGACTAATAGTGCCCCTGCCAGATTTGCCTGCTGTATGAGAAACAGTGAAATATAGAACATCAGGCCAATTGAGCTTCAGGGGGCTGTCACACATACATAGGCAGCTGGGGAGCTGTGTGGACCTGTCACAATAAATGCTTCTAAAAAGGGTGTTACTAACCTACACAAATGAATCCTATATAATAAAAAGCTAAAATGCAAATTGACTGAACTTTGGAATGACCAGTCATTATGATGCGCACTGACCACCACGGGAAAGATGCTCAATGCAGTAGCTGCCCCCTGTTGGTCAATGCGCCCCCACAGGGGGAGCACCACTCAGCCAGAAGCCAGATTTGGATTCATAGCTGGCAAGCACAGTGGTGGTGGTGGGAGCCTCTCTTGCCTCCGCAGCAGTGCTAAGGATGTCTGACTGATGGCTTAGGCCTGCTCCCTACCTAAGCTGTCAGTTGGACATCCCCCAAGGACTCCCGACTGCAAGAGGGCACAGGGGGCTGAGGGACCCCTTTCCCCCCCCAATCCAATGCACGAATGTCATGCACCGGGCCTCTAGTTAACTATAAAGTCAGAGATTTAGCCTTGAACTACTAATGAACTTAAAATGCTTTCCCAAGATACACTGAATTCAAAGCGCCAAATCTATATAATTCACAAGCCTAGGTCTCTAGTGTTTTTCCAATACAATAGTATTTGGCCTCTGGGATGGGTCCCCCCCAAAAAAGGGGCCATTGCTAAGCTTTGGTGCATGTTGGACTCAGTGCTCATTATTTAATGTTGACCTCAGGGAACAGGGACACTTACATGTCCACTTCTTCCATGCCCCTCTGTTGTCCCTCTTCTGGGCTCTCATATAACTGTGAGCACATTTTCTTATCACAAATTCTTTTCGTTAAATTTTTTAAATTATTGATTGATTTTGAGAGAGAGAGAGAGAGAGAGAGAGAGAGAGAGAAAGAGAGAGAGAGAATTTGTTGTTCTCTTAGGCATTCATTGTTTGATTCTTGTATGTGCCCTGATCAGGGACTGAACCCACAACCTTGATGTGTCAGGATGATGATTTAACCAACTGAGCTACATGACCAGGGTCCTATCATAAATCTTAACACAAAAATTATAATTGTTTATACATTAATTTGGTTGTGGGTTCTATGAGGGCAGAGGTGTCTTCTTTTTTGATACCTGGCATACGGTCTGATACCTAGTAGGCTGTCCTAAAGTGATGGCTAAACTATCTAGTTGAACTATTCTTTTATGTCTGAATCCTCCAGCACATCCACAACTTTATACTTTTTGTTGATATTTGAGAGAGAGAAAGAGAGAAATATTGATATGTTGTTCCACTTATTTACTAGTATACATTCATTGGTTGCTTCTTATATGAACCCAAATCAGAGATCAAATCTGAGACTTTCTATTTTATATATTTCACTAGTGGCTCAGTGCATGAAATTCATGCATGGGTGTGGGGGAGGGTGTCCCTCAGTCCAACCTGCACCCTCTCCAATCTGGGACCCCTTGGGGGATGTCCAACTGCTGGCTTAGTCTTGATCCCTATGGGGCCTCCTACTGCCCCCTCTGCCGGCCTGATCGCCCCCAACTGCCCTCCTCTCCTGACCTGATCTCCCTTAACTGCTTCTGCCTCAGCCCTGCCACCATGGCTTTGTCCAGAAGGTCTCCCAGAAGGTCTCCCAGAAGGTCTCCCAGAAGGTCTCGCAGTCTAATTAGCATATTACCCATATATATATATATAGATTTCAGAGAGGAAGGGAGAGGGGGAGAGAGAAACATCAATGATAGAGAATCATGGATTGGCTGCCTCCTGCATGCCCCCTACTGGGATAGAGCCCACAACCTGGGCATGTGTCCTTGACCAGAATTGAACTTGGGGCCCTACAGTCTGAAGGCTGACACTCTCTACACTGAGCCAAACCAGCCAGGGCACGACCAGTGACTTTTAAAATGTTGTATTGCTTCTAGAAGAAACCCCGTGTCACCTTCCCCATCTAGCTGCCTGCCCCACCCAGCCATCTGCACATTGCTGTTTCAGACATTTCATGGGAATGGGACCATACACAATGGGCATTTTGGGACTGGTTGCCTCAGTTGGGTGTATACCTCAGAGTTGCGGGTTGCAGGGTCTTATGTGACTGATATTAATCATTTGAGGAGCAGCCACACCATTTCTATTCTGACAGCAGTGTATGAGGGCTCAGATTTGTCCACATCCTCGCCAACACTTGCTATCATGTAACTCTTAGTTCTAGCCTCCAAGGTGACCTCGAGGTCCCGCCAAAGCATTGCTCTCTAGAGCAACAATCTATGCTTTTCAATTCAGTTTAAAAAGTGGAAGTTCTTTAAATGCTGCACAAACATCCCTATTGGTAAATTCTCACTGCTCAGGATCCTCTGTGACACAGCTTGCAGGGGCTAAGTCTGCCCCAGGCCAACCTCACCCCCCTGCTGCCTGGTCCTGTCTGGTACTGGAGAGGGCCCTGGGGAGGGCACTGGGGGCACCAGCCAACCCTCAGCGAGGCCTGTGCCCTCTCGCAGTCTGGGACCCCTCGGGGGATGACCACCTGCTGGCTTAGGCCCGCTCCCAGGGGGATTGGGCCTAAGCTGGCAGTCAGACATTTCTCTGGCAGCCCAGGAACCCTTGGGGGATGTCCACTTGCCAGCAGGCCTAAGGTACAGTTGGACATCCTTAGCATTGCTGAGGAGGCGGGAGAGGCTCCCGCCAACACCGCTGTACTGGCAGCCGTCAGCCTGGCTTGTGGCTGAGCAGAAGCTCCCCACTGTGGGAGCGCACTGACCACCAAGGGGAAGCTTCTGCATTGAAGCGTCTGCCCATGGTGGTCAGTGTGTGTCATAGTGACCAGTCATTCCCAGTCATTCTGCTGTTAAGGATCAAATTTGCATATTACCCTTTTATTATATAGGATAGAGGCCTGGTGCATGGGTGAGGGCCAGCTGGTTTGCCCTGAAATGTGTCCTGGATCAGGGTGGGGTTCCACTGGGGTGCCTGGCCAGCCTGGGTGAGGGGATGAGGGCCATTTTCGGACTAACCATACCACCTTCAGGGTGGGGTTCCCCGCTGGAGTGCCTGGCCAGACTCAGTGAGGGGCTGAGGGCTGTTTTCAGGCTGGCCACACCTCCTTCAGGGAGGGGAGTCCTGCTGGGGTGCCTGAACAGCCTGGGTGAGGGGTTGATGGCTGTTTGCAGGCTGGCCACAGCTCCTTCAGGGTGGGGGTCCCCACTGGGGTGCCTGGCCAGCCTGGGTGAGGGGCTGATGGCTGTTTTCAGGCTGGTCAAGCCCTCAGTGGGGACCCTCACTCCATGAGGGTGTGGCCATCCTGGGTGAGGGGCTGATGGCTGTTTGCAGGCTGGCCACAGCCCCTTCAAGGTGGGGGTCCCCACTGGGGTACCTGGCCAGCCTGGGTGAGGGTCTGAGAGCCATTTCAGGCTGGCCACATCCTCTCCAGGGTGGGGGGTCCCTGCTGGGCTGCCTGGCCAGCCTTGGTGAGGGGCTGATGGCTCTTTGCAGGCTGGCCTCGGCCCCCAGCCACCCAAGCTCCCAGTGGAAGCTGGCTGGAAGCAGGTATCTGGGATTTATTTATCTTCTATAATTGAAACTTTGTTGCCTTCAGCAGAGGCTACAGTGGGCCAGGGCAGGCGGGAAGCTTGGCTTTCTCCATCGCTGGGGCAACCAAGCCTCCTGCTTGCTCCAGCTCTGTGGCTGCTGGCTGCCATCTTGGTTGGTTAATTTGCATATAGTTGCTCTGATTGCTGTGGCATGGCTTGGGCATAGCAGAGTGTGGTAATTGCTGTGGTAAATTTGCATGTTTCTCTTTTATTAGATTAGATTTTATATTTCAGTTCACAGACTCAGGGCAACAAGAAAGGTAATGTCTATTATTTTCTTTTTTAGTTAAATTTATTGGGGGTGATATATATATATATATATATATATATATATATATATATATATCCCTAATATGCAAATATACTGAACTGCAGCACAACTGAGCAACCGAACAACCAGTCACTATGATGTGCGCTGACCACCGGGGGCGAGTGCAGAACATGTCGGGCGTTGGCTGCAGTGGGATGGTGGAGCAGATGAGCAGGGTTGCCAGACCAAGGCAGGACGTATGTTGCTGTCATCAGGGCAAGCCTCTGTTGGTTACTGAAAATTATTTGCTCCCCTATGCTGCGGTCCCGCCTGACGCTTGCACCTGTTGCTTGTGCCAGCCCCGCTCACACCTGCTGCTGGTGCCCAGTGCTGGCCCCGATTGCCCCTCAGTGCTTCTCCACCTCCCCTTGCTCCTAAGGGGTGATCAGGGCTGGCAGCCACCTCTCACACCCACTGCTGGTGGCAGCCACTGCTCGCACCCAATCGCTCAGCACCATCAGAGGGTGAGAGCAGTGGCTGCCAGTCCTGATCAACCCTGAGGGTTTCTCCACATCCCCCTGCTCCTGAGGGGTGATCAGGGTAGCAGCCACTGCTTACACCCACTGACAGCACTGGCCTCACTCACAACTGCTGTTGGCGCCAGCCCCAATCTCTCCACACCATCAGTGCATGGAAGAGGTGGTGGCAGGAGTGGGGCGGCAGGAAGACAGGGGACCAGGGGCCACAGTGGGAGGGACTGGGCAGTGATGCAGAGGATGGGCTGAGACCCGCCCCTGTGCCCATCACAGCCTTGCAGACCATAGTTTCTTTCTAGGTGCACAGGGCCCCTAGTTGGTTAATAAAATTATATAGGTTTCAGGTGTAGAATTTTAATATATTATCTGTATATTATTTTGTGTCCAATACCTCAAGTCAATTCTCCTTCCATAATAATTTATTCCCCCTTTACCTTCTTCTACCTATCCCACCCCCTTTTACCGCTGGTAATCAACATACAGTTGACTGTGTCTATGAGTTTTTTGGTTTGTTTGCTTAATCCTTACACATTTTTTCACCCAGTCACCCCCCCAACCTCCTCTCCTCTGACAGTTGTCAGTCTGTTCTCTATCTATGCATCTGTTTCTATTTTATTTGTCACATTTTTATTGTTGACACTATTTAAAACATCCCCCATTTTCCCTCCCTTTGCCCAACTCTGCCTAGCCACTCCCTCCCCTGGCCTTCACCACACTGTTGTCTCTGTCCACGGGTCATCATATATGTTCTTTGGCTAACCTCTTCACCTTCTTTTATCCAGTTACCCTCCACCCTCCCCTCTGACATCTGTTGGCCAGTTCCATATATCCATGCCCATGGTTCTATTTTGTTCCTTAGTTTATTATGTTCATTAGATTCCATATATTAGTGAGATCATTTATTTTGTTCATTCAATTTCACATATGAGTAAAATCATATGGTAATAGTCGTTCTCAGAATGGCTCATATCACTTAGCATAATGTTCTCCAGGTCCATCCATGCTGCTGTAAAGGGTAAGATTTACTTCCTTTTTATAGACAGAGTAGTACTCCATTGTGTAAATGCACCACAGCTTTTTTATCCACTCATCTACTGATGGGCACTTGGGCTGCTTTCAAATTTTGGCTATTGTAAATAATGCTGTAATTAACCTAGGGGTACATATATTGTTTTAAATTAGTGTTTCAGGATTCTTCTAATATATTCCCAGAAGTGGAATCACTGGGTCATAAGGCAGTTCCATTTTCATTAATAAATAGGTTGGCAAGAGAAAGGAGAAGGAAATTGATATTATGAAGAGCTCATTCTGTGCCAGGCCCTGTGCTCAATACTTTACATGGATACATTTAATTCTTACTTAAAAAACACTATCAGGTAGTTACTCTGGCTATCTCCATTATACAGAGATTTTAAAAAGTTTCAGAAAGAGTTAACAATTATTCCAGATTACAGCATTTAAAAGTGGCAGAGCAAAAACTTAGACTATACTCCAGAGCTGATACCATTCCATCCTACACAGGGAGCTCTGAAATATGTATATTTTCCCCAAGTTTATTGATGTATATTTGACATAACATTGTATAAGTTTATCTGTATATAACATTGTATAAGTTTAAGGTACATAGCGTATTGATTTAATATACTTATATATCAAAATGTTTATTACCAGAGCATTAGCTAACACCTTCATCACCTCACATAATTACTATTTCTCTTTTGTGGTTAGAAGATTTAAAATCTATTCTCTTAGCAACTTTCAAGTGTATAATACAGTATTTTTAACTATAATCACATTGCTGTATATTGGATCCCCAGAACTTATTCATCTTATAACTGGAAATTTGTAACCTTAGACAAACATTTAATTTGCACCACTAAAAAGCCCCTGGTAACCAATACTGTACTCTCTGTTTTATGAGTTGGGCATTTTTAGATTCCACATGTCACTTAGCATAATCCCACCAGATTCATCCATGTTGTCATAAATGGCAGGATTTCCATATTTCTCATGTCTAATTAATATTACTTTATATATCTATATTTATATTACACTTTATGTATCCATTCATCAGTCAAAGAACACAGTTTATTTCCATATCTTGCCTATTATGAACAATGAACATGGGACTACAAACACCTCTTTGAGATTCTGTTTCATTTCCTTTGGATATATATTCAAATCTTGAATTGCTGGATCATATTGTGGTACTCTTTCTATTTTTAATTTTGTGAGAAACCTCCATAGTGTTTTCCATAGTGGTTGTACCAATTTAAATTCCTACAAACAGTGCACAAAGTTTCTTTTACCCTTAAGTATTTTCTTTTATAGAGATGTTTGCTTTATTCTAATGGAATGTCAAGCATGGAAGTTTGCCTTCAAGAAGGAATACTATATAACTTGCTTTTTTCTGAAAAAATATTAAATAATGAATAATAGTAAATAAGCCTTCCAAGAAAACAAGCAGAAATAGTGCAGGCTTGAGGAACTCATGCCATAACTGACCAAAACAACAGAAATAATTTATCAGTGCTTAAACTTGGACAAAACTTGATCTCATTCAATACACTTCTAGAAGTATGATTTAGATACAAAATAAGTTGGCCCAGGTTGAAAGAAAATTCAATAAATCAATATATGACCCCTACCACTACCTTCATTCAGATATCACAGTTTGCAGAGGCAAGAAAATTAATTTGAGAAGACCTGTAAAAAGGTAGAGTGTGCTGTGTGGAGCTCATTTCTCCAGGCAAATAACCATCCCTGCAAAGTTAAATGCTGAAAGAGATGCAAACTATACAATCCATGTTATTGCCTATCTACCTACCTACCTACTCATCTATAATACAGTTCCTCTTACTTCTAGCCAGGTAGAATATCAGAGAGAAATAGAAGTAATTTCCTGAGAACTAGAGCCACAAATAGTTTTCTAGATAGGTAAAGCAATAGCTTTACATAAAGCAAAAACCCCATCAACCTTGCACCTTTTTCATGAAAATGGATTCCTTACTCTAAAAGAGAAAGCTATAAAACACAGAGAGCACTTTCCACCAAGAGATAAGTGTATCAACATGAAACAGCTTACTACATTACAAGGATGCCAACAAATTCAGAGAAACTAGTAACTAAGAAAAAAAATCTGCAACTGCATATAGCCCTAGATACCTCTCACTGTCCTCAACACCACCCTCTTCTCACACAAAGGAGATGAATGACTGAATAAAGAATAGAAACAGTAAACCCAAAGTTGTTCAGAGCATGTTCCAAGACACTGGTCCCTAAATGTAGAGCCACAGACAAGTTTTAGAATGTGGGCTAAAAGATTAGATCCAGACGCTCCTACTTATTGACTCAGTAGGTCTAGAATGGGGATTGACATTGTATTTGCACATCGATGTTTGAGAACCACTCTTCCAAGTGGAGAGAAAAAGGTGAAGCCAGCACTTGCCATGTTAACCAGCACAGATATCAAGGATAATGTATTCACACTATTTGAGGTGGGAATAAATGGCCCCGATTCAAAATATATAAGAAAAAGGCAAGTAACAACAACATAGGATCTATGTGTAAAATGCTCTAAAATAGAGAGGGGGAGAGAACAGGAATACAGCAAGCAAAGGCAGATAAATGGCTTTCCTCCCCAGCTTCTATAACAGTAGCTCAAGAGATAAGGAGATTATAGATGATAAGTAGCAAGTGGATAAAATAAAACTATAACTAAAATCAATCAGAAGCAATAAGAAACAATATTAAGCCTGTAAAATATTTGAGTCAGTAACCTTAAGTATCAGCTTGAGAAATAACACAGGGAATAAAGGACCAGCAGATGAACATCATATATAGCATGATATTAAAAAACAACAAACATTACTAAACTTGGTTTAGAATAAGCTTATTAACTGTGGAAATAGATCCCTCCTCCTCAAGTGGCCCAAAATATTACTCTGTCCTTGGCTGGACAGAGTTCAATAATCTCTTCACTTTAGCATATGAGAATTTTGGCCTTTAGGATCAAACAAAATATACTTTGAATGTAGCTTTAACAAGAAATAGTTATGTGGCCCTAGCCCAATGATTGATTCCTCTCAACCTCAGCTTTTTCATCTGCAAATTAAGAATGAGAAGTGTGCCTGTCTCACAAGGTTATTGTGAGGGTTAAATGAGATGATGCATACAAATTCTCACACAATTATAAAGAAAAATCTGAATAGGCAGCAGCTGTGGCTATTAATATTCTATAGAGGATAATTCAAAGAAACTCTTTCGCATCAAAAAGTAATACTTGAAAATTTTAAAATGAATGTGCTATTTTAAATGTTTAAAACTTAAACCTAGCAGAATAAAAAATAGTTGACACATCCAATATTGTTTGGAAGGGAATGAAATGTAACAAAAAGAGCTAAATAAAATCAGAAAAGTGTGAAGAGAGATGATGGGTAAGGACAAACATGTAAGTCCAATCAAACCCATCCTCTGTTAATGAGAAAGACTCATAGGCAAATTAATAATAATAAGCATTAATATTCTATTTATATAGCTAAACAAAAACTTCTAATGGGAAGTGACTCAAAAAGGGTAAAAGTGAAAACCTTTGGCAAAATATAAGTACAAATGGGAACAGATAATTATTTTATTTTTTAATGTTTCCTTATTGTTGAAAGTATTACAGATGCCCTCCTTTTCCTTCTATTGACCCCTTCTAGCTCACACCCACTTCCTGCCCCAGGACTTCACCGCACTAGTCTGTGTCTATGGGTTATGCATATATGCATACAAGTTCTTTGTTTAATCTCTTCTCACCCACCCCCACCTTCCCTATGAGATTCAACAGTCTGTTCCATGTTCCTATGTCTATGCATCTATTTTATTCATTGGTTTATTTTGTTTATTAGATTCCACATATGAGTGAGATTATGTGATACTTGTCTTTCTCTTACTGGCTTATTTTGCTTAGCATAATACTCCCCAGTTTCCTCCATGCTATCTCAAGGGGTAAGATATCCCTTTTTACTGCTGCATAGTATTCCATGATGTAAATTTACCACAGCTTTATTATCCACTCATCTACTGATGGGCACTTGGGCTGGTTCCAGATCTTAGCTATTGTAAATTGAACTGCTATGAACATAGGTATGTATATATTATTTCTGATTGGTGTTTCAGGTTTCTTAGAATATATTACTAGAAGTAGGATTTCTGGGTTAAATGGCAGTTCCATTTTTAACTTTTTGAGGAAATTCCATACTGTTTTCCATAGTGACTGAACCAGTCTGCATTCCCACCAGGAATGTACTAGGGTTCCCTTTTTTCCACATCCTTGCCAGCACCTGTCATTTGTTGATTTGTTCATGGTAGCCATCCTGACAGGTGTGAGGTAATACTTCATTGTGGTTTTCATTTGCATCTCTCTGGTGATTAGTATCTTTGAGCATTTTGGAGAAGTGTTTATTTAGGTCCTTTGCCCATTTTTTAATTGGATTGTTTGTCTTCCTTTTGTTAAGTTGTATGAGTTCCTTATATATATTGGAGATTAATCCCTTATCAGATGTATCATTGGCAAATATGTTCTCCCATGCAGTGGGCTCTCTTTTCATTTTGTTGATAGTTTCTTTTGCTGTGCAGTTCTTTATTTTGACGTAGTCCTGTTTGTTTATTTTCTCCTTAGTTTACTTTGCCCTCAAAGATGTATTCACAAACATATTGCTATGATGAGAGATGTCTGAGATTTTGCTGCCTATAGTTTCTTCTAGTATTTTTTATGTTGTCACATCTTACATTTAAGTCTTTTATCCATTTTGAGTTTATTCTAGTGTATGGTGCAAGTTGGTGGTCTAGTTTCTTTCCTTTTTTTTTTTGCATGTACCTGTCCATTTTCTCAACACCATTTATTGAAGAAACTCTCTTTGTATGCTTTTGCCTCCTTTGTCAAATATTAATGGGGTGTAATGGCTTGGGTCGATTTCTGGGTTCTCTGTTCTGTTCCATTGATCTATCCACCTGTTCTTGTGCCAGTACCAGGCAGTTTTGATTACGTTGGCTTTGTAGTATAACTTAATATCTGGTATTGTGATCCCTCCTCCTCGAGTGGCCCAAAATATTATTTTTCCCTTAACTGAACAGAGATCCTTGTATGGAGACCAGTGGGATCTGCTGGAAACCTGGAGTTTCTATCAGCTTTCCCATGCAGGGTAAGTACCAGCCTGGTCCCCAGGACAGTGGGATGGAAGGCCCTTCCCTAATCCAGTCACTGACTCTCCTGAGACTGCTTATGTTTCTTCTGAAAAGGTCAAAATGCAGGGTGTGGCATGCAGGGCTCCTGAGGGTGAAACAGGCTGTATTGCCTATGGCATTTTTTCCTACCCTTTGGCTACTGGCTACTGTGAGGGGCTAGGTCCTCTCAGGAAAAATGGCCATGTTGGTTTGGGGGCCTACAACCAAATACTTCTGGCTACTGCTTTTCCATGTCTCCCTGCAATATTTCCCACCCTAGCCTTTCCTTAGGTACCTCTAGTCAATATCTCCCTCCCTGTACCAAATTCTCAGGTGAGTATCTGAAAATGTAAACTCCTGTGCTCTGGGTTTAAAAACACAAAACAAAACAAAACAAAACAAAACACGAACCTGTGGCTTTCTCTCCTACAGGTTCCAGTCTACCAGCTCCAGACTCCACTGTGGCCAGAAGCCCTGCTGCTTTTCATAGGTGGATGCTAGGTGGGCTGCTGATCTTGGCTCTGGTGCTCTGTGCTATGGAGCTCAACCTGAGCTCCAGGCCTCTAAGTACATTCTTAGGGAATATACTCCCCTGTAGCCAGTAGCTCCCTCTTTATTCTCAGCCTGCCGCCCCTGGAAGCTGTGTCAACCCCTCTTGTGATATTGCCCTTCTTACCAGTCTCCAGGTACTCATACTCCTTCCTTGATATAAGTCTCCTCAGCTGAACCTCAGTTGCTAATTCCAGATGAATGTTCTCCAATTTAGTTGTATTTCCAGTCTGGCCCTGGGATGAGGTGCATGACAGGCCTGTCTTTTCAGCTGCCACTTTTTCTCCTTGAGAAAATCCTGAAAGCAATAATAGAGAAGCAACTTGTCACATACAAGGGATCCTCAATAAGTTTGTCAGCAGATTTCTCATAAGAAACTTTGGAGACCAAAGGCAATAAAGTAATGTATTCAAAGTGCTAAAAGAAAAAAAAAACTACCAAGAATTCTGTAGTTGGTAAAATTATTCAAGAGTAAGAGAAATATTAAAGCTTTCCCAGATAAACAAAAACTGAAGAAATTCATTGGCACTAGACCTGCCCTATAAGAAATGACCAAGAGAGTCTTGCATGGTGAAATAAAAGAATACCAGGCAGAAACTCAAAGCCATATGAATAAATAAAGAATTCAATAAAGGTAAACAAATGGGTATATATAAAAGCTAATATTATTATAACAATTATTAATAATTACCCTTTTGGTTTTCTATATGATTTAAGAGATTAATATTAATATTTTTAAATTACTAGACTAAGAGTATTAATGTAACGTTGGTTTGTAATTTGACATTTTGTTTTTGGCATAATTTAAAAATCTAATGCATTTAAAATAATTATGGGTTTGTGTATAAAGATGTAATTTTGTGACAACTAAAAGGTATGGGGAAAAAACTGTAAAGTTTTGTATGTTATTTAGGTTAAAGTAGTACAAATTTATATATGAACTATAACTTTAGGATATTAAGTGTAATTCCCATTGTAATCACGAAGATAAATAGCTATAGAATATACACAAAAGCAAATGAGAAAATAATTTAAATGTTTCCCTACAAAAAAATAAAGCAAATACAGGGAATAAGGGACAAAGAAAATAGCTAGAGAATATACACAAAAGAAATGAGAAAGACATTTAAATATTTCACTCTAAAGAAAGTCAACTAAAACCAGTAAATGAGGGACCAAAAAAGCAATAAGATATATGAAAAAATGGCAAAATGATAGAAGCTCCATGTTATCAGTAATTACTTTATTTTTTATTTTTTTATTGTCTAAAGTTTTACATATGTCCCCTTTTTCTCCACTTGACCCCCTCTCCCATCCCTTCCCAGCCTGGGCAAGCCCCCATTGCCCCAGTGTCTGAATCAGTAATTACTTTCAATGTAAATGGGTTGAAGTCTCCAATCAAAAGACAGAGATTGTCAAAATGGATAATGCATGATCCAACTATATGCTGTCATTAAGCCACACACTTTAGATCCAAATTCACAAATAGATGGAAGTAAAAGGACAGAAAAAATATTCTATACAAATAGTAACTAAAAGAGAGCAGGTGTGGATATATTAATATCAAACAAAATAGACTTCAACTTTTAAAAGTTTATAAGACCCAAAGGAGGACATTATTTATTAATAAAAGGTTCGATACAGCAAGAAGATATAACAGTTATACACGTTTATACATCTTTACATGATAAAGGAAAACATGTGAAGCAAAAACTGATAGGCCCTGGCTGGGTAGCTCAGTTGGTTAGAATGTCATCTTGATATGCCATGGTTGTTGGTTTGATCTCCAGTTAGGCCATATATAAGAAGCAACCAAGAGAAACCAAGATTGCGGCATAGGTAAACACCTGAAATTGCTGCCTCACACAACCACTTCATAACTGCAACTAAAAGACAAAACGGACATCATCCAGAACCACAAGAAGGCTGGCTGAGTGGAAATTCTACAACTATAAGGAAAGAGAAAAGCACACTGAGACTCAGAAGAGGTGCGGAAATAAAATGCAGAGGTACGGAGGCGCAAACAGAAAGGGCTGGCAACTGAGGATGCGGTTGTCTTTTTTGATCGGGAGGGAGACACAAGCTCCTGACTGCTCGGAACTCCAGTTTCGGGCGAGTCTCTGGGGACCCAGACTCATACAGGGAGAAACTGGACTGTCTGGCATCAGGCAAAACATGAGGGCAGCTTTCTCTCAGAGGTGCTTGCAGCGATTACCATGGGACACTGAGACCTGGGGCCTCTTAGGGCAGGGCTGAGGATCAGCCATAGCTGTTTGCTCTGCCCTGTTGATTCCCTGAGACCCCGCCCCACCCATGCTGTGCTCAGAGGCTTTTGCATATGAATGGCCTGGCCCTTTGCAATCTAAAATTACCTAACAAACTGCAGCTGGGTCAGAGAGACCCAGAACATCCAAAAGAAGGCCCAAGGCCCCACAGCAGCTTGCATTGCTTCACAGATGGGCCTCATCTGGGCACCTCCAAACCCCAAACAAAGAAGAGGAATCTGCAGATCTCTCCATAGCTCCCGCTGGGTAGCCTCAGGCAAAGGCTAAATTAGCACCTCCTTAGAGATCCAAGAGCCAGTGTACCCAGTGGTCAGAGTGGGACCATCCAGATTACAACTCCTCAGATCCATAAGGGACACACTCAGGGGGCAGACTCAGTGAGCACCAAGCCCCACTGAAGCAAGTCTTGCTTCATAAGGGTGTCTCCAGCACAGAAGTTCTCCCACTGATTTTCACAGCTGATTCTCACAGCCAATTGGCCTGGAGGTCAATTCCTCCCAGGGATACCTACAACAATCAAGGCTTAACTACAGCAAGACTGTGCACACAGCCCACAAAGGGGAGTACCAAGAGTGTCCACCTCAGGTAATCGGGGAGGCTGAGCCACTAGGCCCTATAGGACACCTAGCACAGAAAGCCACTCTATCAACACAGGGAAGCAGCCAAAATGCGGAGACAAAGAAACAGGTCACAAATGACAGAAATGGAGGAAAGCAAACTATTGGATATAGAGTTCAAAACCATGGTTATAAGTTTTTTCAAGAATTTTCTAGAAACCACAGATAAATTTAGTGACACCCTCGATAAATCTAGTGAGACCCTGGAGGATATGAAAAAGGGCCAACTAGAAAGTAAGCATACACTGACTGAAATAAAGAATAATATACAGAGATCCAATAGCAGACTAGAGGATCGCAAGAATCAAGTCAAAGATTTGAAATAAGAAGAAGCAAAAAATACCCAACTGGAAAAGCAAAAAGCAAAAAGAATCCAAAATATATGAGGATATTGTAATGAGCCTCTGGAACAACTTCAAGCATACCAACATCCAAATTATGGGGGTGTCAGAAGAAGAGAGAGAGCAAGATATTGAAAACCTATTTGAAGAAATAATGACAGAAAATTTCCCCTACCTGGTGAAAGAAATAGACTTACAAGTCCAGGAAGCACAGAGAACTCCAAACAAAAGGAATCCAAAGAGGACCACACCAAGACACATCATAATTAAAATGCCAAGAGCAAAAGACAAAGAGAGAATCTTAAAAGCAGCAAGAGAAAAACAGTTAGTTGCCTACAAGGGAGTACCCATACGATTGTCAGCTGATTTCTCAACAGAAACTATGCAGGCCAGAGGGAGTGGCAAGACATATTCAAAGTGATGAATAGCAAGAACCTACAACCAATATTACTTTACCCAGCAAAACTATCATTCAGAATTGAAGGTCAGATAAAGAGCTTCACAGATAAGAAAAAGCTAAAGGAGTTCATCACCACCAATCTAGTATTATATGAAATGCTGAAAGGTATTCTTTAAGAAGAGGAAGAAGAAGAAAAAGGTAAATATAAAAATTATGAACAACAAATACATATCTATCAACAAGTGAATCTAAAAATCAAGTGAATAAAAAATCTGATGAACAGAATAAACTGGTGAATATAATAGAATCAAGGGCATAGAAAGGAAGTGGACTGACAATTCTTGGGGGGAAAGGGGTGTGGAGGGTGCGGGAAGAGACTGGACAAAAATCATATACCTATGGATGAGGACAGTGGGGGGGGGTGAGGGCAGAGGGTTGGGTGGGAAGCGGGTGGAGGGGAGCTATGGGGGGAAAAAAGAAGAACAACTGTAATAATCTGAACAATAAAGATTTAATAAAAAAAGAAGCAACCAATGAATGCATAAATAAGTGGAACAACAAATCAATATTTCTCTCTCTCTTTCCAATCACGTAATATTAAAAAATATAGGTATAGCTGAATAATTGATATACAGTATGACATTTGCACATAAAATTAGACACATGAAGATTGTAATGATGCAAAAAAGATTTTATAATATGTATTTGAACAAGTATAAAACTATATATATATATATATATATATATATATATATATATATATATAAAGTCAAAGGATACGTGTAATGTGTATATGTATGTGTATGTGTATGTGTATGTGCATGTGTGAGTCAGATGTGCGTAAAAAAAAGAAAAGCCTGCAAGTAAGTTTAAAAAGCATTTAATGTGATGGTTATTTTCATAGTAGGCTTGTTAATGATTTTAATTCTTCATAATTTACAACTCATTTACAAAGTACATATGTTATTTATCCTAAAAACTATTGATACATGCAACGATAGGAATGAATGTAAAAAAAATCTTTATGCTAAATTAAAAGAGACAGATACAAAAGACTGTATATCATGTGATTCCATTCATATGACATTTTGGAAAAGGTGAACATATAGGAATATAGACTGATCAGTGACTGCCAGGGACTATATATAGAAAGAGAGGATTGACAACAAAGAGGCATGAGGGCACATTTTGTTGTAATGGTAATGTTCTAAAAGTGGGTTGCAGGATTCTTAAAATTCATAGAACTGTACGCCTGAAGAGGTGAATTTACTGGATAAAATTATCTAAATAAATTTGACTTTAAAATTATTGTTTTGCTTTGTTTTAATGGCCCCAAAGTAGTAGCATGCTTAAACACCAAAATAATATAATATCTCACCCTCTGGAACTATCAGTGCTTATTGTTTACTCGTAGTTTGAAAAGCACCCAAAGGATGACATCCTAATAAAGAAAACTAGAAAATGGACGTGTCCTCAATTTACTATACAACAATCCAAAGCACTACATAAAAAGTAAACTGCTCATATGTTTCTAATATGATTTATCAATTAAGAAAAGGGTCGAGGAAGAGATAATGACCTTCATACTACATAGCAAATTAAAACTCCAACCTAGTGCTAGCGTTTATTATCTAGTTTCTTATTTAGTACTTAGAGGTCTGGTGCACATGCACCAGTGGGGGCCCTCTAGCTGGCCTGCGGGAATCGGGCCAAAACGGGCAGTCTGACATCCCCTGAGGGGTCCTGGATTGTGAGAGAGTGCAGGCTAGACCAAGGGACCCCACCGGTGCATGATTGGGGCCAGGGAGAGATAGCGGGAGGACTTCAGGGTGTGTTTGGCCCATCTCACCCAGTTCTGATCAGCCAGACCCCAACAGCAAGCTAACCTACTGGTCAGAGTGTCTGCCCTCTGATGGTCAGTGTGCATCATAGCTACTGGTCGAATGGTCAAACGGTCAGACACTTAGCATATTAGGCTTTTATTATATTAGAGTGCTTTCCCAAGAAAGCAGAAATATTGCATGTATTCCTAGTGTCTCACATTTCATTGATGATGATTTTCATATTTAGACCTAATATTTACATATAGTACTTAGTTTTTTGAATCACAGAACTGGATTTTAATGCCTGGTTGAGAATATAAAGTTTTAAAAGAGTGTTCAAAGAAGCCAGAGACTTTTTTCAAGTCGAGATGAATGCATCCATTTGTATTCCCCTGTGCACAATTCACTGAATTTCATTTAGAAAATGTCAAGGATAAATACTCTTCAAATGCTACCATTAAACAGATGATAACCATAGTAACAGTGTATGGTTGATTTTACCTATATTTCTGAATTTCTGTCTTAAAAATAAAATGGTATTCAAAATGAGGTTGCAAGTGGGAAACACTTATATGCCTTTTACACACTGTTCATATAGAAATATTAAAACAAAGATACAATATACCTCCTAATGCATTACTTTTAGTGGTGCCTATTATCAAAAAAGCTTTTACAATAGCCTTTTTATTGCAGCATGATTGCAGCATGTTCTAACTTAAAATCAACTATCCTTACTTGAGAATGCAGAAACAGAAAGCTCTTTCCTAAACTCACAAAACATTAGCTATGCACCTTTTATAAATACATACCAAAAAAAGAGAGGGAGAGACAAGATAGAATAAAATGTGCCCTAGGGCCCTAGCCAGTTTTGCTCAGTGAATAGAGTGTCGATCGGCCTTCAGACCAAAGGGTACTGGGTTCCATTCTGGTCAAGGGCATGTACCTTGGTTGCATGCTCTTCCCTGGGCCTTGGCCCTGGTCGGGCTCTTGCAGGAGGCAGCCAACCCATCTGTTTCTCTCATGTCGATATTTCTCTCTGTCTTTCCCTCTCTCTAAAAATTAATGGAAAAATATCCTCGGGTGGTGATTAACAAAAATAAAAATAAAAAAAAATAAAATGTGCCCTAGGTCTAACCACATGATATTAAAATGGGAAGAGAGCATAAAGAACATTGAATTTTACATAGTTGTGTGTGTTTTTTAAAGACAGGGAAAGGGCCACTACCTATGACTGAGCTTATAGGCAAATGGTTACCTTATTAAAAAAAAAAAGCGACATAAAGAGAGTAATGATCAAGTAATGTACTCTTGATGATTACCTCACATTTTAGAGTATGTTAATGATACAAAATAGAAAACTAAGAAAGAGCTCATAAAAATGAAGGGGCCCTGAGATCTAAACAATTAGGAAATTGAAGATGATGGGGTGAATCCTTATCAAAAAAGCTGCTGCTTAGAAGTCCTACAAAACAGCTGGCTACATTAATTAATATTTTAATGGTTACTGAAGCCCCTTCTCAATAATCAGCTGAAATGATTTATGTATGTGGGCAGTATTATAATTGAGGTGAAGTGTGTTTTCTTTCTCCTCTCTAATCCCAATATGAAGCTAAAACATTGCCAGAGGTGAATCTGAGAATTCAAACTACAAGACTTGAATTTGAAAAGCTTTCAAAATCCCTGATAAATATATAGGCTCTGTGAAAATATCTTATCAAATAAGATGAGATGTACAACACATGGAAGGGAATGCAAGAACTAGCAGTACCAATAAAGGCAGGCCAATAGTTCTCAGATTCAAAAACTGTCATTCTAAGAAAGAAAAGAAAAGGTCTTAGACTAAACTGAATCCACCTGGCTGGGAATTTTTATTCTGTAGACTCACTTTCTTAAAAATTAAACAATCTACCCATGAATGTTTGCATGTTTTTTTAACTTAAATATTTTATTCCGTTAAATTATTTTAAAGAGTAATACATTTCTACCAGGAAAGGCTTGCTTTTTTTTCCTTTCTTTTCTTTTCTTTTTTCTTTCCTTTTCTCTTTTCTTTTCTTTTCTTTTCTTTTCTTTTCCTTCTCTTCTCTTCTCTTTTATAAAGGATTTTATTTTATTTTATTTATTTATTTTTGCTGTTAATCCTCACCTGAAGCTATTTTTTCTATTGAATTTTAGAGAGAGTGGAACTGAGGGGGAGAAAAAGAGAGAAACATCGATGTGAGAGAGACATATTGACTGGTTGCCTCCCACACGCGCCCCAGGCATCGAGCCTGCAGCTGAGGTATGTCCCTTGACCAGAATTGAACCCAGGACACTTCAGTCTGCAGACTGACGCTCTATCCACTGAGCCAAACCGGCGAGGGTTATTTTCTTTTATTTTTTCCCATCAGCATTTTTTGCCCCCATACCCTCTTCCACCTCCACCCCCCACACACAATCACCACACTGTATCCATTCATTCTCTTTTTTTCTTTTTTGCTGAGTCCGTCCATAGCTCCCCACATCCCCCACACCAGATCTGTCTGTCTGTTCTCTATGAATCTGTCTTTATTTTGTTTGTTAGTACAGATAGTGTGTAATTATATGGTGCTTGTCTTTCTCTGATTGGCTTACTTCACTTAGCATAATGTCCTCCAGGTCCATCCAGTCTGTCACAAAGGATAAAATTTTATTCCTGTTCACAGCTCAGTAGTATTCCATTGTGTAAATGTATCATAGCTATTTTTATTCACTCAAATACTTTTTTTATGTAAAACTAGAGGATTTGTGCACTGGTGGGGTCCCTTGGCCGGGCCTGTGCCCTCTAGCAATCCGGGACCCTTCGGGGGATGTCAGATTGCTGGTTTTGGCCCTATCCCTGCAGGCCAGGCCAAGGGACCCCACCAGTGCAAGAATTCGTGCACCGGGCCTCTAGTATGCATATAAGATATTTGGTTAATCTCTTCCCACCCTCTCCCCTCCCCGCTTTCCTCTGAGATTCATTAGTCTGTTCCATGTTTCCATGCCTGTGCATTGAGCATCTGCCCCCTGCTGGTCAGTGCACATAATAGCTACTGGTCGAACAGTCAAAAGGTCGGCCAGTCGCTTAGGCTTTTATATATTTAGATTACACTACATGTAGGCATGGATAAGAGCTCCAAGTTTTCAGTACCTGTGGTAAAAGTTTTAAACAACTGGACCTTGCATCTCATAAAATCTTGGTAGAGGATGCAAAAAGTCTTTTATTCTGAGTTCTAAAATGATGCCATATTTCAATTGATAGCTATTACTTAAGTCATGATGCTCAAAATTAAATGTACTCTTTAAATTGATTTTTTTCTCTCTCTTTTTAATCCTCACCCAAGAATATTTTCTCATTGATTTTTTTAGAGAGTGGAGGGGAAGGGAGATGGAGAGAGAGAGAGAGAGAGAGAGAGAGAGAGAGAGAGAGAGGAGAGAGACACATTGATTGGTTGTCCCCATACACTCTTCCACCTCCTGCACGCACCCAATCCAGGTCTGGGGATAGAGCCTACAACTGAATTACATGCCCTTGACCAGGAATCAAACCTGTGACTCTTTGGTCCTTGGGCCAACAATCTAACCACTGAAAAACTGCCAGGGCTAAATGGAGTTTTAAAGCAATTAAGCAGTGACTTCTTGAGGCATTCCTTGTAGGCACGGTCCAAAATGTTCTCTTTACTTTCAGCAACACAACAGTAACTGAGAAGAACAAAAGCACTAAGCACAGTAATGCTAAAAAAAACATACAAAGTTGTCAGGAGTTTCAGTCTTCAATGAGTGTGAGTTATTCAATCTGTGATGTTTAGATTCTTAGCATCATTTTCTGAAATTCCATTTTGCCTGTGCAGAGATTTGTCACAAATCTAAGTCCATACCGCAACTAAAGACAACCTTGCCAGTTATCTTTCCTTAATGTTTTATGTATGCAAAGATTTGGTGTTGAGACTACATTCTTAATTCAACAGTTTTCCAGAACATGGAAACTATTTCCATGAGCATATTGTAAACAATTACATTAAACTATGTCATTATAAGACAAAAAACGTTTTTGTGTTGACAGTAGCTGATCACTAAAAATTCTTGCTCCTGAATATATTGCAGAATAGCCATGTATATTATTGAGAGGAGGTATAAACATTGCAGAGTGGTGGAAAGAACGCTGACTCCGATCTCAGAAGCCTGGAGAAGGCTGAGTTCTGTGGGTACTTACTTTGTAACCCTGGATAAGTCACTTTCCCTTCTGAACTGCAGATTAACAATTTGAAAAATGGTGAAGTCTGACAGTCTTTAAAAGTAGTTATTGTCAAATTTTAATTTATATGAAATCACCCAGGAAACTTGGTAAGCCTGTAGTGCTTGGGATCAAGCCCTAAAAATTGATTTAGTTGGACTGGATTGTGCATACATAATTTGGATCATAAAAAGAGAACATCTGAGACAATCTTTGAAAAATCACTGTACTAAAATATTTTCTTCAGTAAAAGTTCAATAATTCTATGAGGGACAGATAAGAAGTAATGACTCTTGAAGAAGATAGGAGGGAAATTTATTTTAATTTCTTGTACACTGTCCTAAGAAGCTGGGGAGAAGCAAACTTGTACAATGTGCAAGACCAAACCCTAATGACAACAGACAATGAATTTACAGAACAATCTCCTGATGAATTAAACTACCACTGCCTTTTTATCACTGCAGAAGACTAAGTGCAAATAAATTGACCTATAGACAGTTAATTTATTGTCCTGTGTCACAGCCTAGGACTAAAATGTCATGTCCTTTGTATGTGAGTATGAAACTATAGTCCACACACACTGGCCATGTGTTTGAGTGATTTAATTCATTTAGCAGGAGGTTTGTGACTCCTTCTCTTTATGGATACCTCTGTGACCAGTGAGATAATTTGGAGGGTTAGTGGTACTTCACATAATCACAGAACCAGTAGTTCTACACATTTGGATGGTACTATTGTCTCTGCATATGCAGATGACAATCACTCAGGAAAGCATTTATGTTTATCTATGAAAGAGACAAAGATAATGCTTTACTGTCTATATTCACTAAGGAAAGGAGGACTGACAGCATGTTTTACAGCGTGACCTTCATCTAAGTTAAAATAAATCTGATCTTCCTACCTTTATGCCTTTGTTATGCTTCCCTTCACTGAGTATGCCCTTGCACATTTTTCCATTCATATAAACCCTTCTCTCATAGAAGGTCTAGCTTGAGGTTCTGTTTCAATACCTAAGGTTGAACTAACCTTCCCTTTATATAAACTTCCATAGCAGTGAAAATGCACTTCCAGGAGGGACTTTAAACCTTTGAGGGTCTTAGTTTATTTATCTGTGGAAGATGTTTATGATCCAGTGTTAACTATTTGTTTGTCGTTTTAAGTTGTGTTGTTTTTAGCTCTCCGTTTTTTGCATCAGCTTATTATTATTACTAGAGGCCTGGTGCACTGGGGGGATGTCCCTCAGCCCAGCCTGCACCTTCTCCAATCTGGGACCCCTCGTGGGATGTCCGACTGCTGGTTTAGGCCTGATCCCTGTGGGATTGGGCCTAAATGGGCTGTCAGACATCACTCTCACACTCCAGGACTGCTGGCTCCCAACCGCTCACCTGCCTGCCTGCCTGATAGCCCCTAACCACTTCTGCCTGTCAGCCTGATCCCCCTAACCACTCCCCTGCCAGCCTGATCGATGCCTAATTGCTCCTCTGCCGGCCTGATTGCCCCCAACTGCCCTATCCTGCCAGCCATTTTGTGGCTGTGGGCGCCACCATGTTTGAGAGCGTGGCAGTCAATTAGCATATTCCTTCCTTACACTGCCATCTTTGAGGGCGGGGCAGTCAATTAGAATATTACCTCCTTATTGGCTGTGGGCGCCGCCATCTTTGTGAGAGCGTGAGGGTCAATTAGCATATTCCTTCTTTATTAGATAGGATTATTTCCATCACCATTTATCTCCCTATATTCTCTTCAATCTTCACTCACCCCCTACCCACCCACCCCCAACCACTGCACTGTTGCCCATGTCCATGAGTTCTTTCTCTTGTTTTTTGTTGTTGTTGTTGTTTTTAATGATAATGTAGTTAGAAAGTTACATTTCTTTCCCCAGATTCTGAGCTCATTATTGGCAGAATTTATTCTGTAGTCTACGTCATTGCTACAATATATTGCTTAAAATCTGGATTATAATTGTATTATTTTAAAAAATGATTAGTGAATGAACTCAATCCAAGGATCAGAGGTAAAATTTTTCCCACAATTTTCCTTTGCTTAAAAGTTACCATTTCAAACATAAGATTTTTCCACTTAGTCACACAGGATGAAAAATAAGACTATTATGAAGTAAGCATACTATGAGTGAAGAGACCATGGATTAACTTCCATTGAGGATTGACTGCTGATAAAGAGTTGTGATTCTAAATAAAAGTATGTGACATTTTCTAAAGTTAACTGAATAGTCAAAGGTAAAGCAATTTAACTTTCATTTGACTGCTCCTCATACCCACTCTGAAGTGACAGTTCTGCTGCATGCAGTGAAGACTGGAGTGAAAATTCCTACAATTGCCCTGCTTTTGAAGACCCAGTTAACTACCACACAGGTAAGCATTTGACAGCATGGTACTGGCAAAGCACTTCAAGTATACTACTCATTTCCCTCCTAAACTTGGGCTAGAACTGTTTTGATGCCCAAGGGTACTTTCATAGATGGTAAAGAAGAAAATGTTCAAGTATTGCCATTTTATACATAGTAAAAATTAATCTCACCAGGAAGGGCACACTATGGATCTGTTTAATTATATTGACACATAATAAATAAAAAATACTATGAAGGACTACACTAAAAATGAAAAATATCCTATCAGTAAAGCATTACTCTTTTTAAAAGATTTGCTTAATGAAGAAAAACAATTGAATGATCTCAATTTCTCTCTTTCTCTTTCTTCTACATACACACACACACACACACAAACAAACACACACACATACACACTCAAACAGGGGCAAAAGGTTAAAAACCTGTAACAACAAAAAGAAGTTTGGAGATATTGGCTTACAATTTGCAATCCAGATTGTAAGGTGTGAAAGAGATTAAAAAACAAAATGTCCCCCAGCCAGTGTGGCTCAGTGGTTGAGCATCGGCCCATGAACCAGGAGATGGCAGTTTGATTCCCAGTCAGTACATATGCCCAGAATTCAGGCTCCATTCCCAGTAGGGGGTGTGCAGGAGGAAGCCACTCATCATTTATGCTTCTATCTCTCCTCCTCTGTTCCTTTCTCTGAAATAAAAACATCTCTCTTAAAAAGAAAATGTCAATCATCTATCATTTGGAATAAATGTATAAACATAAAACCTGGAAGTTATTAAAAAATATGCCCCTTAGGGGTTATAGATTTGGATGCTGTCATTATATCTGTGGAATGGGGATTTTCATAATACTGCTATTTTACAGAAACAGTTAAATCATAGATAAAATATAACTTATTGATGTTCAAATTTAAAATATGTGGATAAATACCATCTATATAATATATGGTATAATATGTTCATTTATATAATGAATACATTCACACACATACTTTTTATATGAACTTTATCAAATTATAGACTTTATTGTTAATTCCCTTTTATTTCAAACTAGAGGCCTGGTGCACAAAATTCATGCATGGGGGGCATCCCCTTAGCCCAGCCTGCACCCTCTCCAATATGGGACCCATTGGGGGATGTCCAACTGCCGGTTTAGGCCCAATCCCCCCAGGGATCGGGCCTAAACTGGCAGTCGGACATCCCTCTCACAATCCTGGACCGCTGGCTCCTAATCGTTCACCTGCCTGCCTGCCTGGTTGCCCCTAACTGGACCCTCAGCCTGATCTCCCCTCACTGCCTCTGCATGCCAGCCTAATCTCCCCTAACTCTCCACCCCCTGCTATCCTGGTTGCCCCTAACTTCCCCCCACTGCCAGCCAGGTTGCCTCCAACTGCCCTGTTCTGCTGGCCTGGTCACCCTCAACTGCCCCCCCTCTGCTGGCCTGGTTGTCCTTCATGGCCCCCCACTAGCCTGGTCACCCCACACAGCCTGCTGTTCAGTTGTTTGGTTGTCCCTCACTAACCTCCCTGCCAGCCTGGTCAACCCACACAGCCTGCTTGTTCAGTCCTTGGGTCGTCCCTCACTAACCCCCAAGCCTGGTCATAGGCAGCCATCTTGTGAGGGTGTGAGGGTTAATTTGCATATTGCCTCTTTATTATATAGAATGGAAGGATCCATGATTATTTCCTCATACTATTAAATATGTTAAGTAAGTACATTATCACACAGATGGTGTGAACCTAGCACATTGCTAAAGTTTTGGCAAATTATTCACTGAAATACTGATTAATAGAAGGGAGCTTCAGGCCTCTTCTAAAATAAATTTAATGCATCTACAATTTTATGATGAGTGTTATATTTAATATTGAGGACTTGTTTGATTATCAAGACTGGGATAACCAGGAGCTCAGGGAGAACTACAAGCCTGAAGATCTGGACCAGGGACAATTAGAGAATTCAAATGAGTCTCCAACCCTAGCTGAGACTGGTTTGCTCCAAAACTTTCATCACTACCTTCCTATTCATCTCTGGACTAGTAGTTTTCAATTAATAGAAAATACATCTTAGTGCATGTATTTGCAAATTATTGAGGACAGTAACTTAGGCACAATATGGTATGCATTCAGGTGTTTTCTGCAGGTTAACATTTAGATTTACTATAAAAAAATAGGTTACAGAACTCCTACTGCCTCATCCTAATATATCAAAGCCCAGGGTTGTAACAACTGATCACCACCCGGAAGGCTGACCCACCCGGAAGTCCTTCAGTCATCATTGGGTTCCATGGCAACCCAGCACTGACTGCCCCACTGCAGCCTAGTGACCCAACACTGACTGCCCAGGGGGATGAGACCCAGAGATAAAGGCAGGGTCTGATCCACAGCCTCAGTGGCAGCTGTTGATCAGTACTTGCCTCTCTCTTTCTCTCCCTCTATCTTTCTGGGCTTTGCCAGCAGCCGGGCCTTTCTTTTTCTCCCATGGGTGGGAGCTGCTGTTCACCCCCACCTCTCTGATCAGGCCCAGAGATAGGCCCAGAGATGGTGACTGGCATAGGAACAGACCAACCAGAACCAAATGTGGGTGCTGTGAAGAACCAATGGCTGCCTAGGAGGTGGAGCTTTTGATGCTGACTGGCATAGAAACCGACCAATCAGAACCAAACCTGGGTGCTGTGGGGAGCCAATGGCTGCCTATTAGGTGGAGCTTTTGATGCTGACTGGCATAGAAACTGACTAATCAGGACCAAATATGGGTGCTGTGGGGAGCCAATGACTGCCTAGGAGGCAGAGCTTTTGACACTGACTGGCATAGAAACCGACCAATCAGAACCAAATTGGCCAGCAGAGGAGGGCAGTTGGGGGCAAGGTCAGGATGGCAGGGGAGGGCGGTTAGGTGTGATCAGCTGGCAGGCAGAGGCAGTTAGGAGTGATCAGGCAGGCAGGCAGGCAGGAGAGCAGTTAGGAGACAGCGGTCCCAGATTGCAAGAGGGATGTCTGACTATCAGTTTAGGCCCGATCCTAAACCAGCCTAAACCGGCAGTCAGACATCCCCCAAGGGGTTCCCAATTGGAGAGGGTGCAGGCTGGGCTGAAGGAACCCCCTCTCCATGCACAAATTTAATGCACCGGGCCTCTAGTCCTAAATAATATGAATATGCAGCTACCATTTACTCTGCACCTAAAAAGTATCTGACATTATGGTAGGAGCTTGGTGATAGATAGTGGGATTTATGAACCTGTAAGTAAAGTTTTATGTGCATATATATTATATATAATATATTATGTATTTACTTAGTATAATGTTTATAATATTTAATATAATTATTATTGACCATCTGCCATGTGTCAAACACTGTAATAGACACAACAAACTCAGTGTTGAGCAAAACTGACATATACTGGTACTTTGCCACCATGGAGTTTGCCACATAATAATGACAGTAGCATTAAATTATTAGAAAGGAGCTTTCAGAAAGAATTATTTGAGGTGTTTATGAATCGTACCTATTTTTTAACCTTGTAGACATCAATATGCTGTTCTTTATACAAAACACTGCTGTTAATTCACAAACACAAATAGGGTACACATAGGGATAGCTTTCCTAAACTGAGATAGAACAGCATTGAACTACCAGCCACCCTCAGCTAATCTCTTACATAGACACATGTACTTACTTAGTGAGTCACTAAATTAAGGTATGATACAGTATTAACACAATTACTTTAATTATAAATGAAATCAGCAACTTGTGCTCCTCTGGTTCACTTTAATTGAACTAATTATCAAATGGTTGAGTATGTACTCAAGCAGAACATACAAGGTATTAGTGAATTTCTATGCACTATCTCTTTTCCAGTCTCTAAACAAACCTAAAGTGTAACCAAGACAGATACTATTAGTCCTATTTTACAAATGAGACACAGAGTAAATAATCCATCTGAAGTCGAAACATATAATAAGAGTTATATCCAAAGTTCAAAACACAAGTCTCCTGGATATGAACTCTGTTCTCTCAGCCAACTCACATTACTATTCATATACTTTGCAAAATTACATTTTTTAGAAATATCTGCTTATTTCTGTGCACTTTAAGCCTGTTAGGTGTATTCCATCAAAGACACTATAAGATGAGATTGATTGAATTCAAAAATAAAATTGCATTAAAATTTATAAACAAGATATTCACTTGGTTGTAGTCATGATTCAGCGACTAGTCAGGCAACACATGTTTTGGAGATATTATTCACTAGAAAATAATGAAGTGATACTTTTCTTGGATAAAAATTCTGTTCTCAGATCTATAGAGTAAATGTCAGTTTGAATATTTTCTGCTTGCTACTACAGGAAAAATGTATATTTAAATAACAAAAATAGTCTTTTTCTTATATAAGTTTATGTCCCAAATGAGTGTAGTAGAGATTCAATTTGCATGTAAGTGAAATTTGCAAATAAGGAACTGAAATCATCTGTTCTATGTATACTATCAAAATCTATAATATCAAATATCCATAATATAGTAAAACAAATAAGAAGTAATCTATTTACAACAAAAAAAGGAAGGCCACATGCACAGTTGAATATCACTGAAGAATGATGCTTCATAACATTGGTCTTGGCAATGACTTCATGGATATTACACCAAAAGCACAGGCAACAAGAACTAAAACAGTGAGACTACATCAAACTAAAAAGCTTCTGCACAGTAAAGGATGTAATCAACAGAGTGAAAAGGCAACCTACTGGTTGGGAGGAAATATTTGCATATCATATGTCTGATGACAGGTTAATCTCCAAAATATTTAAGAAACTCATACACTCAGTAAAAAATAAACATTTTGCCCTGACCAGTTTGGCTCAGTGAATAGAGCGTAGGCCTGCGGACTGAAGGGTCCCAGGTTCGATTCCAGCCAAGGGAACATCGGTTGCGGGCACATCCCCAATAGGGGCTGTGCAGGAGGCAGCTGATCGATGTTTCTCTCTCATTGATGTTTCTGATTCTCTATCCCTCTCCCTTCCTCTCTGTAAAAAATCAATAAAATATATTTAAAAAAAAATAAACATTTCTCCAAATAAGGCATGCAAAAGGCCAATAGTTATATGAAAAATGTAAATTGCCACTAATCATTAAAGAAATTCAAATCAAAACCATAATGAGGTATCACCTCATACTTGTTGGGAATACTATTATATTAAAAAAACAATACAAATTAAAAACAGATAATGATATATGATGGCAAGGATGTGGAGAAACTGGGACCCTTGACACTATTGGTAGAAATGCAAAATGGTGCAGCCACTATGGAAAACAGTATGGAGATTCTTTAAAAAATTAAAAATGGAACTGCCATATCATTCATCAAACCCACTTCTGGGTATCTATCCAAAAGAATTGAAATCAGAACCTTGGAAAGCTATTAGTGCTCTCATGTCCATTGCAGCATGATTCACAATAGCTAAGTCATATAAACCACCTAAATGTCCATTGTCACATGAATGGATAAAGAAAATGTAGTATATCCATACACTATAATACTATTCAAAGAGAAGGATATTCTTCAATATGCCACACATAGATGGATTTTTTAGGACATTATATTAGAGTAACGAGACACACACATACATGCATGCACATACACACACACAAACTAGTACAGCATGATTCCACTTATATGAGTTATCTGAAATAGTCAAATTTATAAAATTATTACTGGAATGGTGGTCATCAGAGGGTGGGGTAGGGGAAATGGGAAATTATTAATCAATAAGCTTAAAGTTTCAGTAAATTAAGATGAATAAACTCTAAAGATTATGGGATTGTACATATAGTCAGCAAAATGTGCACTGAAAATTTGTTAAGAGGGTTAATATCATGTTAAATGTTCTTATCACAATCAGATAAAATATTTTTAAAATACTGAGGCTGTTATATTGAATAGATTATGCATTTAATACAACAGAAGCAACTCTAGGATTCTTAAGTGTTCATGTATATTCACATATTTGTTTATTTATTTTTACTAATAAAAGTAATATTCATTGAAGTAAACTTGGAAACTAAAATTGAGCAACAACAAATTATAATATAATCATTCTGAAATGACTGCTATTAAATTTTTACTGCATTTCCTTCTAAACCACTGATATATAGCTGTCATTTCACATGTATTTCATAGCATTTGTTTATTGCCATTTATTCTTTAGAACATATTTAATTACTATATCACATTTATTTAAGTATCCCTACACTGTAGTATATTATGAATTTGCCCATTACTTTTAAAAAATATTTTCCAGTTTGATAGTTTAAAACAATATCTCAATGATTTATATTTTATTTATTTGACTTATAGTGAGAATGAACATGCTCCCAAATATTTGTTGACTAGTTCCATTTATTTCTTTGTTGGTTGCTTAAGAATGTTCTTTATCTATTTTATAAAGGACAGTATATTGTCTCTCTTTAAAAAAAATATAAGCAATATAATAAGTAAAACCAAAAATAAATTACGTAGGAAATATATTTTTAACATATTTGGCAGATAATATACTATGATCCTTTCATGATACCCTTCCAGATTGATGCCTTAAAAATGGGAGCTTGGCCCTAGCTGGTTTGGCTCAATGGATAGAGGGTCGGCCTGCGGCCCAAAGGATCCCGGGTTTGATTCTGATCAAGGGCATGTACCTTGGTTGCAGGCTCTTCCCCAGCCTGAGCCTTGACCAGGACTCATGCAGGAGCCGACCAATGGATGTATTTCTTTCACATCGATGTTTCTCTCTCTCTTCCCCTCTCTCTTCCACTCTCCCTAAAAATCAATCAAAAATATTCTCAGGTAAGGATTAACAAAAATAAAAGAATGGGAGTTGTTTGCAGTGATCTTGAGTAACAAATGTCACCTTTACAAACTCAGCTTCGGGAGTTTTATAACAGGAATACACTTGAAACCAAAGGATGCAAGGAGAGTCATTGCCTTTAGCTCCTGTAGGTGAATGACATTAGCTACTGAAGTCAGATCAATGCGCAAAAACTAATCTTCCCCATTAATGATTCAGCCTCTTAGCCTTTCATATTCATATCAATAGTTAAATGTCTCTAAGCCATCCAGAAACCACTTATGAATCAGAATATTATCTTTATACTAGTGATTCATCTTATAAATTTATTTCTGACATTACAAGACTAATGCTTCAAAAAGAATTTTTAAAAATCCTCATTTGACACATATATAAAAATATTTAAATGTTATGAAATTTTAAAACTACCATTATTACTGCTATTAATAATTATATTCCATATAAACACCTAATTTGTTCACTCATCTTAATTTATCCTCACAGCAACCTGGAGAGCTAGAAAGGGAAGGCATTCCATATTCTTTTTTTAAATAAAGAAATTGAGGTCCAAAGACATTGAATACAAACCCAAGAACATACCACTAATTATAGCATAATAGAAGAAGCTAAAATCTTGTCTCTCTCAAATATTTTCTTTTAATCCTCACCTGAGGATATTTTTCCACTGATTTTTAGAGAGAGTGGGAGAGAGAGAGGGAAAGACAGAGCAATATTGATGTGTATTCCTGCAACCGAGGTACGTGCCCTTGACAGGAATCGAACATGGGACCCTTTGGTCCACAAGCTGACACTCTATCCACTGAGCAACCAGCTAGGGCTAAAATCTTGTCCCTCTGATTCCAAATCCTTTGTTCCTTTTCCTTAACACAACTATCCTACTTTTTATGCCCTACTCTTTATGTCCTTGTAAGAAATTTTGGCCTATAGGTAATGTTCAAGTACACTTCTGTGTTTAAAACCAATCTATTAAAGCCATTGAAATTTATTAATACATAAAAGGCAGAAATTTTAATTTTAAATTTTCTTAAGGAAACTAAGAGGGTAGATATATTCTTTCAAAGAAGGCATGCAAATATAAGTCTGTGAGTTAGTCTGACCTAAAATATTTTGCACTCCAATGCTTCCATGGATTGTTCATATAGTTCCCTGTGCCTGGAATGCTGGAATGAATGTTCATATTCTCTCTCTCTCTCTCTCTCTCTCTCTCTCTCTCTCTCTCTCTCTCTCCCTCTCCCTCTCTCCCTCCCTCCTTCCTCCTCTCCCTCTTTCCCTCTCTGTATCCACTACTCATTCTTCAAGACTCACCTTATATGCCATCAACCTTTCCCACCATCTCCCACAAATTGAATGTGAAATTTTCTGTCTCTGAACATATACAGCAGTTAGTAAATATAACTTTTTCTTTAGACCTGTATGACTATTACCTTATTTGACTATTAAATGCTTTATGGTTGTGACTGAAATATATATATGCTCAATATTATTAAGGAAAATAATGTACAGATATACATCTAAAGAGGTATTCACATAGACTATTGAAATAAGTATATGAGCCTCTAAAATGGGTTAAATTTAGAGCCCTAAAACTGCCCATAAGTATTAAAATACACCCTTCATCCAGATTCCTGGTATGCAGCTGAGAACAATCCACAAAGATTTGAATAATCTGCAATGGAGCCCTTCAGAACCTGATTATATTCCCAACTTTGACTTAATAACCTCATATATTGTTATTTCCCTAAATTCAGTGATGGAAATGTTTGCTATTGCTTTTTCTAATTGAAGCTTTCTGTCTTTCTGAATATGTCTAATAGCATAAGTTATGTAGGTAGCAGCAATAGAAGCATAAAATACTTGTGTCCAAATGACATCCAGGACTGAGTTCACAATCTGTTCTGAGATTTACTGTAGAATACTGTGCTGATTTTCTGACTTTCCTAACATAAATCTGAAAATCTCAAATCTCTACAGACAATACATAGTGCTAGAGTTGGAAATAACTACTAAAAAGTCCAATGTGATGTGACTCCAACCCTTAAGTAAGAAATTATATACAAAGACAAAATTATTTCTCCTTCCTATGTCTCTGTTAATACATCTATAACGTAAGTTGTATGAGATCAAGAATTTTTAAGTCTTTCTGTGCAGGAAAATCTCCTGTGAAAATTACAATAACATAATCTTTCATTTCAACCCAAGTCCTATACAATGAAAATCTCCAGGGGTCGTTCTAATGTATCCACTCTATAGATCTCTGTGGAGAAAGGATAGATTAGATGAACTCTAAAAGTCTCAGGCATCACTAGAATTTTATAATCCCTGGATATATATGAAGTCCAAATGAGAACAGAAAAAATTTAACACTCAGTCTAGAATCTTTAAACAACTAACAAGAAATTCAACTGAGCATCAAGAGACCTGAAATGAATCATGGCTTTTCCAGGACTCTGTGATCTTGAACACACTTCCTTTCAATGTCATCAGTTTTATTATCTATAAAATAAAGTAATTCTATTACATTATAATATAAACTTTAGGACCTTGAACATTGTACCCATAGAAGTTCAAGAAGACAAAAGGGGGTGAAGTAACCACAAACACTTGTGTCACCAGATAAAAGGCTCTCAACTGCCTGAAAGTGATACATTCATTACTATGATGCCAAGGTCAGGTATTTAACTCTGAGCCATGTTGACACAGAGATCTGAATTGTCAGAACATCTAAATTGAACATATTGCATAGAAGGTAGATTCATATTTCCCTGGCTCACAAGATTGATCAGAAAGACATATGACTTATTTATAGTGAGAAATAGAATTGTGATAGTAACTACACACTGTAGTTATCTTTTTCATATAGACTCTCGCTATAGTATATATAAGTATGTATATGAAAAGTTACCTATTATGAGAATGGCAAGAACTTGAAAAAATATAACTCAAAAAGGAATAGTGTTGGGGGCCAGATGTAAGCTGGCAAGGTCCTTGCACCTGAAGGGGCTAGCAAGGCTGAGACCCTTACCCACACAGTTTTCCCAGACTTGTTTGGATGGCGATTATCAGTAGAATGAGAGCAACATTTGTAGAATAAGAACAGCCTTTCATGGCTTACCAAGAAGTCTGTAACTATTTACTGAGATATGCTGTACTGAGAACTTGTCCTTCTGCTGTGTCTCTCCCTTAGAGATTAAGAGGAACAAAGAATACATTCCTCTTGACAGACCTCCTATTCAGTGTGTTATGTATAAATAGGATTGTGTGGCTAATAAAGTTGCTTCAGTTCATCGAGAGAACTGGAGTCCTCCCGACCCCGCTTTCCTGTCTTTCTTTCTTTTCTCAATTCCTACCTCCCTACCTCAGCCCGGCTCAACCCTGTCAGGCTGGTCCTGACAGAATAGGGCAAATGACCTGAATATGCACTTCTCAAAAGAGGCCATACAAATGGCCAATAGACATATGAAAAAAAAATGCTCAATGTCACAATTGATCAGAGGGATACAAATTAAAATCACAATGAGATATCACCCCATGCCTGTTAGAATGGTTATCATAAATAAATCAACAAACAACAAGTGCTGCCAAGGATGTGGAGAAAAGGGAACCCTTGTTCACTGTTGGTGGGAATGCAGACTAATGTAGCCATTATGGAAAACAGTATGGAGTTTCCTCAAAAAATTTAATATAGAACTGCCACTTGACCCTATGATCCCATTTCTAGGAATATATCCTAAGAATCCTGAAACACCAATCAGAAAGAATATGTGTACCCCTATGTTCATAGCAGCACCACTTACAATAGCTAAGATTTGGAAACAGCCCAAGTGCCCATCAGCAGTTGAGTGGATTAAAAATGTGGTATATTTATACCATGGAATACCATGCAGCTGCAAAAGAGAAGGACCTCTTACCCTTTGAGACAGCATGGAGGTACCTGGAAAGTATTATGCTAAGCGAAATAAGTCTGTCAGAGAAATATAAATACTATATGATTTCAATAACAAGTAGAATCAAATGAGAAGTAATAGTGTCAACAATACAAAAGGGAATAAAAAGAAAAAATATTAAAAAATAAGTACATTTACAATGGCAATTTACTCCCATTTTAAATCTTAATTTTAATAAAACAAACAAATGTGTACTTCTTCAAATTCTCTATGCTGTGATATATTTGAATGTAGGAATCAGCATATTTGGGTTCTGTTCAGATTCCACCTATTCTTGCTAGTATGATGATGATACATCATGGCTCACTTTGTTTAATACCAATACCAACTTGATACCACTTGAAAGAGCTTGAACTTGACCACAGGTTTGATATGTACATTGTATTTAAAAAAAACACAAACTCCTAATATTATCACAGGCTAGACTGATATGATATGAATAAGTATTTAGAGAAAAAAGAAGGTGGTCATTCCTTCCTAATTTGCACTTTTAAGACTTCAACTGTATAGTATGTTCATTTCATGACATTGCATTTTGGGTGTGTGGGGAGATGGCCAGCATCTGAAACAGTGGCTTTCAATTCTTTTCTTTTTTTTTGACCATGGATAAAAAGCTTCCCAGACAAGAAAAAGCTGAAGGAGTTCATGGTCATTATTAGTTGACACTAAATAACACCTTAGTTAATATATAATTGCTCATCTAATGTGTGGTGTATCTATTGCAAAAAATAGTCATTTTACCTATCAGAGAAATGCATGTAGCTGGTGACCTACACAATTAAAATTACTTTAGCAAGAACTGGCCTATGTGAAATCACTGCTTAAAATCAAAATAAAGAAAAGTAATTCTCATGATAATTTTGTTTTAAATCAGTGACATGTTTGTTAATCATATTGTTATCTCCATAAGGGAATAGAAAATAAAATAAAATATACTTAAAGAAATCAGAAATACCATGTATATATCCTATATAATAAAGAGCTAATATGCAAATGGTCGTCACACCCTCATGCCATCACACCATAATGGCTCAGACACTCAACACTGATGTGAGAGGAATGGGGACCAGCCAGGCACAAATGAGCTTGCAAGAGAGGAATGGGGACCAGCCAGACTGTGGTCCAGGAAAGGGACAAGCCGCCCACCCTGTGGTCCCTGCAGTCCCAGCTGCCAGTGGCTGTGTCTGCATCTGTGGCCCGGGAGAGGGACAAGCCGCCTGCCCTGCGGTCCTGGATGCCAGTGCCTGCACCTGTGGCCCAGGAGAGGTCCACCTGCCCTGTGGTCCCTGGTGCCTGCGGCTGTGTCCCGGGTGAAGCCGCCCACCCACGGTCCCCTGCAAGCTGCAGCAGGCCCGGGTGAAGCTGGCCAGGGTCCTGTGTGCCTGCGGCCGGCCAGAGGGAGGTAAGCCCAGGTCCCAGGTGCCTGCACTGGCTGGAGGAAGGAATCTTGGGAACAAGGTGTGGCAGAGGCAGAGGCAGTTAGGGGCGATCAGGCAGGCAGATGTGGTTAGGGGCGATCAGGTAGGCAGGCAGAGGGGTAAGGGGTAATCAGGCAGGTAGTCAGGCGAGCAGTTAGGAGCCAGCAGTCTCGGATTACAAGAGGGAATGTACGACTACTGGTTTAGGCCCAAGGGGTCCCAGATTGGAGAGGGTGCAGGCGGGGCAGAGGTACTCCCCAACCCGTGCACAAAATTCATGCACCAGGCCTTTAATATTTATATATATATATATATATATATATATATATATATATATATATAGCTAATATGCTAAGTGTCCTTCTGACCGGTTGCTATGACATGCACTGACCAGCAGGGAGCAGACGCTCAATGCAGGAGCTGCCGTGATGCACACTGGCCATTTACAGAGAAATGGGACTGTGGACCTGGCGCCCACAAAGCAACACTTGGCTTCCCCCAAGTGGGACACAGGCCCTGCCACCTCCCCAGAGTGACACCCCACCACATTACAGCCAACACTGCCGAGACCCCATGGAACAAAATGAGGCCCATAGCCCAGCCCAGCCTGGAAATGGTGGCTGTGGGTGCTGGGTAATGACATCATGTAGCAACGCCTGGATTCCTCTCCCTAGCTACTAGCCTCCTTGCAGTGACACTTCTATTATAGAGAAAGGGTGAATAATGATATTAAAATATTTCTACTAATTAATTTCCTTTCAATGTGCATGAATTGATGTACTGGGCCTCTAGTTTTAAATAAATATAAAGGAGTTAAGACTAGGTTGCACACTGTATAAACAAATAGAAATTAAATTCCTGCTGAATGCCTAGCTTCTTTATTTCATCTGCTTCTTGGCCCTATTCAAAGCACCGCTCACCTGCATTGTAGAGAATTTGAATTTCTGATTCAGTAAGACATGTGCAATCTATTTGTTTGAAAAAAGAGTGGCCATACTTTTCTGATTAAATGATGCATTTATTGTCTCAAGGTGCAGTATGAACATGGATTACAGGGCAATTTGGGAGTGAATTTTATAATTCTACATTTCCTAGATTCAATTTGATATTTTTTTTAGCTAAAACATGTGCTATATCTTCCTCTCTCTTGGTTTCCATCTCTCAGATAGCATTCTCATATTTCATTATACCTGGATAAAAACAAAACAAAACAACCAGAAATTATTGTTAGTATAAATTTAAAAAGTGCAATAGGTGATATAATTATATTACTCATTCACTCCATACATCTGACAATTTGATGTCACTTTCTGTCCCTTCATGGTACAGGATGAGGTGGCTCAGTCTACTAGAGCTGAAAAATGCCCTGACGTTCATGCCACCTATAGAAAGGAAGAATGGCATGATAAAAACTGCATGGGCTGTGGAAAGTTAGTATAGTCAAATGTTTAATGTTAGATGATAGGTGTGCTTAATGCACATTTTTTTTCAATTTTCACGTATATTTGAAATTTTTCATAATAAAATGTTAGGAAAAAATGAAGAGTGGCCCTGGCTGGTATGGCTCGGTTGGAGTGCTGTCCCATGCATCAAAAGATTGTGGGGGTAAACTTTTGTGCATACCACAATATGCTTAACAAATATCCACTTACTGACTTTTCAGATTGTCAGGTGTTGATTCTTGTCTTTGGAAATAAACAGAATTTCCACTAGCATTTAACAAAAAAAATGCAAAAGAAAACAAAAGATAAATGACTTTAAAGAAAGCTGTACACTTGCAAATCATCTATGTCTGAATTTATAATCTCTACCACCAAAACATGTAAATTGCAATAAAACTCATGCAGCTATGTTCCTATGATCTCGTTAGGAACTAGAATTTTGTGTGTACCACCACAAAAAAAAGAAAAAAATAGAAACCATCAACAGAACAACAAGAAAGCCCACTGCATGAGAGAACATATTTGCCAATGTTATCTCTGATAAGGGTTTAATCTCCAACATTCATAGGGAACTCATACAATTTAACAAAAGGAAGATAAACAATCCAATCAAAAAATGGGCAAAGGACCTAAATAGACACTTTTTGAAAGAGGACATTCAGAAAGTAAAGAGACATATGAAAACATGCTCAAAGTCACTAATCATCTGAGATGCAAATCAAAACAATGAGGTACCATCTCATGCCTGTCAGAACGGCTATCATCAACAAATCAACAAATGACAAGTGCTGGAGAGGATGCAGAGAAAAAGGAACCCTTCTTCACTGCTGGTGGGAATGCAGACTGGTGTAGCCACTGTGGAGAACAGTATGGCATTTCTTCAAAAAATTAAAAATGGAACTGCCATTTGACCCAGAAATACCACTTCTAGAAATGGATACCAAGAAAACAGAAACACCAATCAGAAAGGATATATGCACCCATGTGTTCATAGCAGCACAATTTACAATAGCTAAGATTTGGAAACAGCCTAAATGCCCATCAGCAGATGAATGGATTAGAAAACTGTGGTACATCTACACAATGGAATACTATGCTGCTGAAAAAAAGAAGGAATTCTTACCATTTGCAACAGCATGGATGGATCTGGAAAGCATTATGCTAAGTGAAATAAGCCAGTCAGTGAAAGATAAATACCACATGATCTCACTCATTTATGGATAATAGAGACATTACAAACTGTTGAACAAAAATAGAGGCAAAGAGGCATCGAACAGACTTTCAAACTATAGCAGGAAGGTAGGGGAGGGTTGGGGGGTGTAAGAGATCAACTGAAGGACTTGTATGCACGCGTATAAGCACAACCAACAGATGCAAAGACACTGAGGGCGAGGGGATGAGGGCAAGTGCGAGGTGGGGGGGGAGGGGATGAGGGCAAGTGCGAGGTGGGAGAGAAGGCCCAGGGAAGGGCAGTGGGGAAAAAAAAAGAGACATATGTACTACTATTTGTAATACCTTAAACAAGAAAATAAAATAAAATAAAAATAAATAAATAAATAAATATAAATAAAACTTCAAAAAAAGAAAGAAAAAAAGAAAGCAGCAATCCCTAAAGAGAATGTTCAGCTTAAAGGCAGTGAAGATTATAGTATTTAATTTTTTTTTAATTTTTATTTTTTGCTAAAAGTATTACAAAGGGTATTGCATATGTGTCCTTTTTTTTTTAGTATTTAATTTTTAAGCAAATGCTCATCTAATTATTATGGGCAGTGATGATAACCAATACAAAGGCCAAGACAGAATTTTGAAATAATCAAAATCTTACCGAATGTAAGTATTACTTTGATTTACCTGAGTCTTTTGGCAGATATCCATTATCTTCATATGCTCCATTCTTTTCATTTGATCCTGTTGTTAATCCAGTAAATTTTATTGGCACTGCAAGATATTTGTGAATATTTACTGTTTTGAAAACTTTGCGAGGGAAATATAATTACCTAGAATACAATTTTACTTTCCCAGTGGCTAATCTTACCTTTTAAACCTATTAATTGTTCAGTGAATTTTCACTTATTGGCATCAGTCAAATGTAAATAAAGTTGGCATTCCACAAAATACACGAAAATAAAAAGGTAAATGAACTTTGAAAATTTGCCCATTATGTAAATATTTTTAGTCCTTTTGTCTTATGGACAAAAATAGAAGTTTAACTGTGGGCCAGTTATCTGCACTTTTTCTAACCTCTGAACTAAAACCCTCTGCTCCCCTCCGAATTCTGAAGCAGAGTCACTAATGTGAGGTCAGCACATATTACCACAATGGTACAAAGTCATGAAATCTAGCCAGCCAATGGGTTGTCTAAAATAATGGAGGGTTGGGCCTAGAGCCGTGGTCGGCAAACTGCGGCTCGCGAGCCACATGCGGCTCTTTGGCCCCTTGAGTGTGGCTCTTCCACAAAATACCACGTGCCGGCACGCATACAGTGCGATTGAAACTTTGTGGCCCATGCGCAGAAGTTGGTTTTCGACCTGGGTGAGTCTATTTTGAAGAAGTACTGTTGATATTTGGCTCTGTTGACTAATGAGTTTGCCGACCACTGGCCTAGAGGGTTGCTTAGCACCTATGCTTATACGAGGGAATGAGACTAAGTTTCAGCCCTCAGGGAGATTGTAGTTGAGCAACAGAAGGCAGACAGATATCAATTATAATTCAGGATGACACACATACAAGAAGCAAATAGAGGAGGTAGTAGAATATACACAAGAAGGATTCTCTGATCAAAATTCCTGTCTTCCAGTCCTGCTCCCTCACTTACTAGCTGTTGAGTTTGATTAAGCTACTTCCTCTCTGAGTCCCAGTTTCCTCATCTGTAAAATAGGAGTAAAAAATAGTACCTCTTTCATAGGGTTATTGTGATGGTTAAATAAGATAATCAGTGTCTGACACTGCTGTTGGCTATGGCTATTATACAAGGTGTCCCCCCGCCCCAAAATAATGTATACACACTGAAAGTATTTTAATAAGCACTGCCTTTATAATTATTCAAAGTGTATACACTTTTGGGACACCCTATATATGATAATATCTACATCCATAGTAAATCAACAACTCAGCACATCTCTAAACTCCCTTGTGCTCTTGAGAGGCCTAAACCTAAGTGGCTGCCTCTCATAATATGCTCTATGGAGACAGATTGGATAAACACAAAATATGAGAATAAAATGTGGATGCATACAAGGAGGTTGTTAGCCCTTGACCTTGTCCTTCCCCATCTAGAAGTGCTCATTGTACACAAGGCAGTTTCGGGCTGCACCTCTTCCATGGCCAGTCAGAAAAAAGTGAACCAGAAGGTCTTCAGATCCTCCCCAAACACACTGGGATTGGGCTTGGGTTTCTGTCTGCACTGTGGAAGAACACCAAAGGGAGTTTTGCTGAGCTGCAGAATCCTAGGGCCATCTGGTGCTGCCAAACAAATGAGATGATGTTTGTTAAAAACATTTTTATTGATTAAGTTATTACATATGTGTCCTTATCCCCACATTACCCCCCATCCCCCCCACTCATGCCCTCACCCCCCTGTTGTCTGTGTCCATTGGTTAGACCTATATGCTAGCATATAAGTCCTTTGGTTGATCTCTCCCCCTTACTCCCACCCTCCCCTTGAAGTGACTTCTTAATAGAGTTTTACAGTAATGCTCAAGCATTGAGGATGAACATGAACATAAAAACTAGTGTCCAGTTGTTGTCTTGAAATATCGGAAGGTGAAAGAATTGATAGAATAGTAACTAATACCAGTCAGGTAAGAAAAGACTCCAGGAAAATAGGACAGAAAAGGGGGGGCAGATGTGGAGTGCTGAGATTTCATTGGAGAGGTCCTCAGCAGTTCTCATAGCTTCAGGTAAAAGAACATGCCATACAGAGGTGAAGAAGGAACTGTTGGGTTACTCAAATGATGCCTTACCTGGAGAGAGAGTTGGTAGATGTACTGCTGGCAGTAGAATCTAACAGAGATGAAAGATAAATATCCCTCTCTAAGGCGATTCTACATTACCAAGGAGCTTGGATATAAGCCTGAAGAATAGCCAAAAGAAACTGGGAAGACAACAACAACACGGTTAGTCCACCTTTGATGAAAGTAGACCAAACCAGAGCACAATGAAGAAGATTCTCATGCACCTACAGATAACTCGTGGCTTACTGTTCCCTCTTTGTACTTTTCACCCTAGAGGAGCTAGAATCAGGAAACAAATTAAGAGGTAGTGTTCCGAAATAAAGGTAGGGTGGAGGGTGGGTTAAAACAGGAGACTATTCCCTCTCCTTTATACCTTTGGGGGTGTATGACTTCAAACTGAAGATATAACCTGGTCTGGCAAAGAGAAGAGATAAAACTAGATTTGAATTGAGTTAGAGATTGAAATTATAAACCCTTCCAGGCTGAATGGGACCAAAATATTGTGGGATCTACATAAGGCAGCATTTATGAATGGGAATAGAAAATTAAAAGCAGTGATTGAAAAAATCCAAAACATTTCATGTTATTCTCCATTAAGTTGAGACTTCTTAAATCTGTTACATTGCTTATACTCAATGAAAACTTACAGAGTCTCTCTCTCTCTCTCTCTCTCTCTCTCTCTCTCTCTCTCTCTCTCTCTCTCAGACACACACTCACACACCACAGATGCTCTTGTATAAATACCTGGTTTGTATAAATAAATATCTATACATCTATTTGTGAATGTAGTCATTGGTAAACAAAACATATGCATAAATAGAAAGTAAGAAAAGGGATGACTGCCTATTGTACACTTACTGTGGGGTGCCAGGCACTGTGCTAAATGCTTATTTAATTCTCACCACAACCTTATATGGTAGATACTGCTTTTTAGAAATGAGAACAGAGGCTCAGATTGGTAATTTATTTAAGGCCTTATACCTTGTATGTGGTAGAAGCTGTGTATGAATCCAGATTTCTCTGACTCTAAGACCATGTGAAAAAACACTGGAAAATGGGGATTTTTTTCCAGGTTTTAGAAAGAAACCTGAGTTTACCTCACTGTCACTTCACTTTCCCTTGACAAGGAAGCATGAAAAACAGGGAAAGAAGGAAGTTGCCCAAGTGCCCATCAGCAGATGAGTGGATAAAAAAGCTGTGGTACATTTACATAACAGAATACTATGCAGCTGTATAAAAGAAGGAATTCTTACCATTTGCAACAGCATGGATGGACCTAGAGAGTATTATGCTCAGCAAAATAAGCCAGTCAGAGAAAGATAAATATCACATGATCTCACTCATATGTGGAATCTAAAGAATAAAATAAACTGATGAGCAAAATAGATCCAGAGACATAGAAGCACAGAATGAACTGTTGAATCTCAAAGGGAAGGTGGGGAAGAGTAGGTGAGTGGGAAGCGATCAACCAAAGAACTTGTATGCATATGTGCATAACCCATGGTCACTGACAATAGGTTGGTGAAGGCCTGGGGCAGGGGGTGGGGGCAAGCTAGAAGTTGTCAACGGGAAAAAAGGGGGACATATGTAATATTTTCAACAATAAAGATATATATATATGAAATCTCCCTGGAAAGCACATATCCACATCTGAAGTTTAACCCATTGTCACTCCACTATTCCTTAACAAAGAAGCCAGGAAGAGGGGGGAAGAAGGAAGTTGGGTAATATCATGGAGGACTTTATCCAGATTGGCTAGAGTTAAGAAAGTTGCCTTTTCCAGCAAGGAATGTGTCTTTCTGAGGGGCATAATCAGGGTTTGCACAACACAGTTCCTCTTTCCTCTAGATTGGGGTCAGCAAATCACAGCCCATGTGCCAAATTTTTCCCACCACCTGTTTTTGTATGGCTTGTGACCTAAAATGTGTTCTTTAATGGTTGAAAAAAATATTAATAATACTTTTGTGACATATGAAAATGATAAGAAATTCAGATTTTGTTGTCCATAACGTTTTGTTCAAACATAGTGATGCCAGTTCTTTTACGTATTATCTATGACTGCTTTTGTGCTACAACATCGTTAAATATTTGTGGAAAAGACCATATGGTCTGCCAAGTATACCTGGCCCTTTACAGAACAAGTTTGTCTATCCTGCCTTAGTACTTGATAATATTTGCTTTAAAAGAGATGGGGGTGCTGTAGTCAAATGCTTTCTTTACCATACTAGCTTTTCCACATATATTAACATTGCAACAATTCAGAAAAGTCCTATAATGTTTAAAAACATATTTTACTATGGAATACTTTTCTTCTATTGTCTTCTCTTTTTAAAGGTATTTATACTCCTTGAGTTCCCATAAAATAATGTCTGAGGAACATCAATTTGAGAAATGCTGAATTAGCTAATCACTGACAAATTCTTATCATTTGGGTCATTAGTTTTATTTTTTTTGGTACTATAAAGCCACTGCAGATCTTTTTCTACTGTTAAGATATTACTTAAAATAAGATAATCAACTCAAGGCTTATTTTGCACTAATTTTGTATATAACGCATATGATTTTTAATCTAGAAAACAATCAATTAAACACCACTTATTTGTATCTTCCTTAATTTCTTTCTTCAATGTCATATAGTTCTCTGAGTACAGGTCTTTTATCTACTTGGTTAAATTTATTCCTAGGTACCATTTTTGTTGTTGTTGCAGTAGTAAATGGAGTTGTTTTCTTAGTCTCTCTTTCTTACATTTCATTATTGGTGTGTAAAAATGCCATTGATTTCTGGGTGTTGATTTTGTATTCTGCAACGTTGCCAAATTCTGAAGCCTGACTTGCTATTAAAATTAGAGAAATTTATTCAGAAGAAAGCACCGTTATATATGGTTCATGTGCCACAAAGGGGGAAATGCAATGAAAATCAAAACTATTATTTTAATACTTTATTGAATTATTGATTACAAAATTGAAAAGTAGATGGGCCCCCCTTTTATCGGATCACAAGTGCTTATTTTGATGAACTATGTATAAGATGAGTTCTATGCAAGCTTTAATGCAGGAGGTGATAAAGAATGCTAATTTTCTTTTTGCTCATGCCCTTAAGCAATGTTTATGAGGTAACTGAAGGAAATGAAAGAAAAATATGGAAATTTTATTTTAATGAAGCCAAATAGCTGGCTTATGAAAATCTGTTGCAGAAATTAATTTTGCTACCGCTTCACTTCAGCAACCACTTTGGAAGAAAACAGTTCTGAGGTGCCCACTACAGTCATCTCACAAGGGAGTCATGCAGAACAGTTACACTGGAAGTCATTAATTTGATGGTAAGTTCTTGGAGGACAAGTTTCACATTTTCTATGACCTTGTAGCACCTTCAGTTCTTAGAACAGCACTAAATAAAAGGTAAGTACTGAATCACTGGGTATATAAAAAAAATTTAAATTTCCTATTTATGCCAATTTCCTAGTAAAATTACCATAAAATATTAGCTTTAAGGAAAAATAATTTGCTGCAAAATTATAGATTCTGGATCCATAAAAATATTGGACAAATTAAATCTACATATATATATACTGAGTGGCCAGATTATTATGACCACCTGACGTTTGTAGGCAAATTAGCTACAATTTAGCACTGAAGTTGCTAGAGGGCCAGACCATTACAAATAGGAAAGGAGGTTGTTTACCACGACAGTAGAAGTGATTTTTTCTGAAGATATGGGTAAACAATGTGATTTAACAGCCTTTGAACGTGGGAGATTATATATACAAACACACACACACACACACACACACACACACACACACACACACACTGAGTAACCAGATTCTTATGACCACCTGACATTTGTAGGCAAATTAGCCGTACACTGCATAGTATGGGATATGGAAGCAGAAGGCCTGTTCGAACACCTTTTCTGTCTGCAGGTACCAAGATAAAACATCTCCAATTCACACAGGAACACAAGGATTGGACAGTTGAGCATTGGAAAAAAGTCATGTGGTCCGATGAATCACGTTTCCAGTTGCATCATGCAGATGGCAGAGTGAGAATTTGGCCGAAACAGCATGAAAGCATGCACCCCACATGCATGAGTACAACCCTTCAAGCTGATGGGGGCAGTGTTATGGTTTGGGGCATGTCTTCCTGGCATGATTTGGGCCCTTTAATTCATGTGAAACAACATCTGAATAGCACAACATACCTAAGTATCATTGATGATCAAGTTCATCCTATCATGTTGATGGCGTATCCCAATGCAGATGGCTTCTTCCAACAAGACAATGTGCCATGCCATGGTGCTCGTATTGTGCAGGAGTGGTTTCAAGAACATGAAGGAGACTTTACCTTGTTTATGTGGCCCCCATAATCACCAGATCTCAATCTAATTGAGCATTTGTGGGACGAAGTTAAAAGAGCCATCAGGCAGCTGATTCCACAACCATCAAATCTCACAGAACTGGACAGTGCTATTCATCAGGCATGGTGTCAGATTCCTTGCATCACCTTTCAACATCTTGTGGAGTCAATGCCAAGAAGAATCATTGCAGTATTGAAGGCAAAAGGTGGCCCAACGAAGTACTGCTGGGGTGGTCATAATAATCTGGCCACTAAGTATATCCTATCTAATAATAGACAAACATGAAATTAACCATACCTCCGTTAAGCTTCCCATTGGCTAATCAGGGCGATATGCAAATTAACTGCCAACCAAGATGGCAGCCGGCAGCCAAGCAGCTGAAGCGAGCATGAGGCTTGGTTGCCCCGACCATGGAGGAAGCCAAGGTTCCCCACCTGCCGCCGCCCAGCTCTGAGCTCCGGATGCAACAATGTTGTAATTATAGAAGCTAAACAAACCCCAGATACCTGCTTTCAGCCAGCCAGCCTTGGAGCTGGAGCTGAAACAAAAGTTTCAATTACAGAAGGTAAATAAATCCCAGAATAAAAAAAAAAAGAGAGAGACTGGGAGCTTCAATTGCAGGGTTGGCCCACCTAAAAACAGCCCTCAGCCCCTCATCCAGGCTAGCCAGGCACCCCAGTGGGAACCCCCACCCTGAAGGGGGTGCGGGCAGCCTGAAAACAGCCCTCAGCCCCTCATCCAGGCTGGCCAGGTACCCCAGTGGAGACCCCCATCTTGAAGGGGGTGCGGGCAGCCTGAAAACAGCCATCAGCCCCTCATCCAGGCACCCCAGTGGGGACCCCCACCTTGAAGATGTCAGCCCCTCATCCAGGCACCCCAGTGGGGACCCCCACCTTGAAGATGGTGCAGGCAGCCTGAACACAGCCATCAGCCCCTCATCCAGGCTGGCCAGGCACCCCAGTGGGGACCCCCACCGTGAAGGGGGTCTGACCAGCTGCAAACAGCCATCAGCCCGTCATCCAGGTTGGCCAGGCACCAAAGCAGGACCCCCACCCTGATCCGGATCACCCTTCAGGGCAAACCAGCCAGCCCCCACCCATGCACCAGGCCTCTATCTTATATAGTAAAAGGGTAATATGCAAACTGACCCTAACAGCAGAAAGACTGGGAATCACTGGTCACTATGACACACACTGACCACCAGGGGGCAGACGCTCCCTCATCCCATGGGGGTGTGGCCAGCCTAGGTGAGGGGCTGAGGGCTATCTTCCATTATTTTGTAAGTAAAAGGCCAATAATTTGTCTGGATTTTATATGAAATATTTTTATCATATATATATATATCTGTCATCTTTTGTAAAGCAAAAGATGATATACATAGGTAAAGATGACTACTGTATTTGGCTTCATTGGAAGTCTTTTTTTTCTTGTTACCATATTTTACAAATTTGTATAGGATCATTTCTCATGTGTGACTCACTCTACAAACTATACTATCTTATAGAAATGACAATACAGTTGAGGCTGTTGGCTCAGTTTCCAAATTCTTCCATATATTTTATTCTATATCAACAAAGATAAGAATCAGGAAATAAATTGCTGAATATTATGTTCATTGTGAAATTTGATTTGTATTAAAAATCTAATCACTACTTTTTACAGGTCTTAACAAATAGGTTAATGAAAATATTGTAACTGTACTGTCCCTCTTCAGAGTATTTTAACATTCATCTGTATGAAGCATGTCAGATATGTTTTATGCTGTATCTGGAATTTTGTCTTTTGAATCTGTCTACACAAAGAAAAATTATTTTTGACTATAGATGATAGAACTTATAGGAGTGGTAGGCAGTGTCTTAATGACAGAGAACTAAACACTTAAGAAAACTACTCATCAAAATGCTGTTTGAAAGTTGTTCAATTAAGATGCCAGGAAAGAGGCAATCCAGGCAACACCGTTAATTTATGCCTTATGAAGACCTATGCAAGTGTGGGCTGGGTATGATAAATATATTAAGATTGGAGATTACTTATGAAAATCTTGCTTAACTTACAACTTTTGGTTATCTGTTGGCCATAGCACAGGGCATTCAATGAGAGACAATAGAATTTCTAGCACAAATTGCTTTAGAGGGACAAGTTTTGAAACATTTATCTTTTCCTGAAACACCAGCCCTTTGTCCAACACTAGGGTCCCTCTGATGCCAATACTTTGGCTGTATCCAAATCAGATCCTATGGGAAACCTGTTGATTCATTTGCATTTGACTTGGAGAAAAGCTGTGATATGAATGATAAGTATCATGGAAAGATACTGCAAATGAATGAGAAAATGATTGGAATTTGGTGTCAGAATGTGTTAAATCAGGATCATGTGGATATAGGCATATACTGGTATGGCTAGGCCATGCTGCTAGCTCATCAGCATTCATGATGCTCAAATACACGTGCTGTGTACTCTCAAGAATGTTTTAGGAAAATAACTGACTTACCCTGGCATGTAAAGAAAAGGCAGTGCCCTGTGTGTGGTTCAGGAAACATGGCTTCTGTTCCTAGCATTTAAGTTGATAAGCTGTACAATATAATGCAAGTCAGTTTCCCTGGTGCACATTTTCCCCATCTGTGAAGTGGGAGTGGGGGGTTGAAAAGACGATCTCAAAGATTCCTTCTCTTTAATGCTAACCTGGTGTGGTTCTCAGGTTTTGCTATGTGAGCAGTTTCTGAGCCTAGAAGTTAAGGGTAATAGGGGAGATAAACTTATAAACAAGCAATAGTAAAGATAGTAATAATAAACACAATGAAGCCTGACTGGCATTCCTCAGTGGTTAAGCATGGAACATATGAACCAGGATGTGACGCTTAGATTCCTGGTCAGGGCACATGCTCGGGTTGCGGGCTCAATCCTCAGTGAGCGGTGTGCAGGAGGCAGCTGATCAATGATTCTCTCTCATCATTGATGTTTCTAACTCTCTCTTCCTCTCCCTTCCTCTCTGAAATAAATATTAAAAATATTCTTAAAAAATGAAATATGCTAAGTGTAAAGACAAGTAATGTTCCAAGAGCACATGTAAGAAAACATTTATTTGGATTTCAGTGGTGTAACATGGAAATTCTTAGCATTTTAAAAGAGCATTGACATAAAAAAAATAGAGGAAGATTTTTTATCTGTGTGGATAAAGAGTATTAATACATACAGAGGTTAGAGGAAAAGACATTCAAACATAGACTTTTGAGGTAAAGGTATTTAGGTTATGGCATGTAGTCCATTGTGTCCAGCTATCAAAAATATGGGAGTTAATGCACTGTTTGTGGAATTAGTCAGGCTGGCTATGAGACATACTGGCTATCTGACCTTAAGCAAGTTACCTATACCTTTTGTGCCTCAAATTCTTCATCTTAAAACTGGAAGCCCAAAGGAATGTTTTTGTGAAGAATAAATTAGATAATGCATATTATGGGCTTAAACCAATTCATGACATCTTTTACAAGTAAATAATCAACAGAATGAATAGCTACTGTTATTATTATCACAGTTATTATTACTTAGAGATATAATATTGGGAAAAATGTTTTGGAGCAAAATTATAAAAGACTTTGAATACCATGATAAATAATTTGGCTTCCATTTTATAACATAAGAAGTAACTAACTAAGAATTAAAAGGCATCCAAATTGGAAAAGAAGAAGTAAAACTGTCCTTATTGACAGATGACATGATACTGTACATAGAAAACCCTAAAGACTCAATCAAAAAATTATTAGACTTAATAAATGAATTCGGCAATGTAGCAGGATACAAAATTAATGCCAAGAAATCTATGGCATTTCTATACACCAATAGTGAACTTACAGAAAAAGAGGCTAAAAAAGCAATCCCATTTACCATCTCACCAAAAAAATTAAGATACCAAGGAATAAACTTAACTAAGGAGATAAAAGACCTGTATGTGGAAAACTAGAGGATGTTGAAAAGAGAGATAGAGGAAGACATAAACAGATGGAAGAACATACTGTGTTCATGAATTGGTACAATCAACATCATTAAAATGTTCATACTACCCAAATCAATCTATAGATTCAATGCAGTCCCCATTAAAATACCAACAGCATATTTCACAGGTCTAGAAAGAACTCTCCAAAAATTCATCTATAATAAAAACAAACAAAGAAACAAACAAACAAAACAAAACAAAACAAACATGAATAGCTGCAGTAATCTGGAGAAAGAAGAACAAAGGAACAAAGTAGGAGGGATCGCAATACCAGATATCAAGATGTATTACAAAGCCACTGTTCTCAATACAGCCTGGTACTGGCACAAGAACAGACATATAGACCAATGGAATAGAATAGAGAACCCAGAAATCGACCCAAACCACTATGCTCAATTAATATTTGACAAAGAAGTCAAGAACATACAATGGAGTCAAGACAGTCTCTTCAATAAATTGTGCTGAGAAATTTGGTCAGACACATGCAAAAAAAATGAAATTAGACCACCAACTTACACCATACACAAAAATAAACTCAAAATGGATAAAGGACTGAAACATAAGATGGGAAACCAGAAAAATCTTAGAGGAAACCAAAGGCAGCAACATCTCAGACATATGCTGAAGCAATTTTTTCACTGATACCACTCCTAGAGCAATGGAAACTAAAGGGAAAATAAACAAATGGGACTACATCAAAATAAAAAGCTTCTGTACAGCAAAAGAAACCATCAACAAAACAACAAGAAAGCCCACTGCATGGGAGAACATATTTGCCAATGATATCTTCAATAAGGGTTTAATCTCCAACATTTACAGGGAACTCATACAACTTAACAAAAGGAAGACAAATAACCCAATAAAAAAAATGGGCAAAGGACCTTAATAGATAATTTTCGAAAGAAGCCATAAGGAAGGCCAAGAGACATATGAAAACATGTTCAAAATCACTAATCATCCAAGAGATGCAAATCCAATGAGGTACCATCTCACTCCAGTCAGAATGGCTATCATCAACAAATCAACAAATGACAAATGCTGGCGAGGATGCGGAGAAAAAGGCACCCTTGTGCACTGCTGGTGGGATTGCAGACTGGTGCAGCCACTGTGGAGAACAGTATGTATGGAGTTTCCTCAAAAAACTAAAAATGGAACTACCATTTGACCCAGTGATCCCACTTCTAGGAATATATCCCAAGAAGCCAGAAACACCAATCAGAAAGGATATATGCACCCTTATGTTCATAGCAGCACAATTTACAATAGGTAAGACATGGAATCAGCCTAAGTGCCCATCAGCAGATGAGTGGATTAAAAAACTTTCGCACATCTACACAATGGAATACTATGCTGCTGTGAAAAGGAAGGAACTCCTACCATTTGCAACAGCATGGATGGAGCTGGAGAGCATTATGCTAAGTGAAATAAGTCAGTCAGAGAAAGATAAATATCACATGATCTCACTTATTTGTTGATTATAATGAACAACATAAACCGATGAGCAAAAGTAGATCTAGAGACAGAGAAGCATTGATCAGATGTTCAAACCTCATAGGGAAGGTAGGGGAAGGTGGGGGTAATGGGGGGAGATCAACCAAAGGACTTGTATGCATGCATATAAGCCTAACCAATAGATACAGACACCGGGGGGTGAGGGTATGAGTGGGTGGAAGGGTGGACAATGGGGGGATAAAGACACATTTGTAATACCTTAATCAATAAAGGAAAAAAATTAAAAATTGCAACTGTTTTGGGGGAGGAAAGCAAGATAAATAACAATTACAGAAAAAAGAGTAAGAAAATTACATACTTTTGTTCAAGTAATGTTCAGCAGTGAAGTAAAATTAGTTGGAGACTATTCTTTAAGAGTGAACCAGTCTAGACATGTCTCTAATGAGAAACTCAATTTAAGTATTAATAGAACACATCACTGTCCCTCAAGTCCCATTTCTTTGTTTTTTAGTTACAATCTGTGTTGATACCAACTTTTGCAACACACCAGTGAAATTCTATTCTTTGTGCACCCATGGTGGATCCTTTGAGCTATGTGAGTAAAGATATAATGAGAGAAAAAATTTGATGATTGACAATCAAATAAAAAATCTATAGCAACTTTAAGAGGCCTCTAGAAATATATTCTTGTTGCACTATGACCATGATAAACACCAAATTTTCACAAGAGGGAGTATTTGCTTTAATCAGTTTTCTTTTAAATTCTTTTTTAAAAAATATATTTTATTGATTTTTTACAGAGAGGAAGGGAGAGAGACAGAGAGCCAGAAACATCAATGAGAGAGAAACATCGATCAGCTGCCTCCTGCACATCTCCCACTGGGGATGTGCCCGCAACCAAGGCACATGGCCTTGACCGGAATCAAACCCGGGACCCCTCAGTCCGCAGGCCAAACCGGCTTTGGCAGTCAGTTTTCTTTTTAGCAAATAAAAAGTTGCTAAACACAGCAAGAGCCCAGTGCTTGATCCTGTCTTAAAAATTCCTTTGCTTCCTTACCTAATCCAAACACATTTAGATCATCTGTGAATCTCTTCTTCTGTCTTTTCTTTAAAGAATCAGTATTAAAAAAGAAAATCTTGCCCTAGCTGGTTTGGCTAAGTGGATAGAGCATCAGCCTGTAGACTGAGGGGTCCTGGGTTTGTTTCCAGTCAAGGGCACATACTTCAGTTGCAGGCTCCTTCCCTATCTGGGCTCTGGTCAGGGCACGTGCAGGAAGCAACCAATTGATGTGTTTCTCTCACATCAATATTTCTGTCTTTCCTTCCTCTTCCACTCGCTCTGAAAATCAATGGAAAAATATCCTTAGGTGAGAATTAAAAAAAAAAAAAGAAGAAACATCAATGATGAAACAGCATCATCAGTTGGCTGCCTCCTGCATGCCCCACACTGGGGATCAAGCCCACAACCTGTGCATGTGCCCTGACTGGGAATAAAACCATAACCTCCTGGTTCATAGGTAGATGTTCAGTCACTGAGCCACATTGGCCAGGCTATCTTATTTTCCAAGTGATACAATTGAGCCCCAGGGTGACAGAAAAAGTCATCCAATCTTATAAGGCAGAATCAGGGCAGGAATTCAAGTATACTGTCTTTGTGTTCTATTAGGTTATTTGATTTTTTGTAACATGGAGAACTGTCTTTAGACAAAAAAAATAATAAATCAGCCAAGTTTTTAGATTCACATTTTCATAAATTGGGCTCTCATAGATTGAAACACACCTATATTGATTTAAGTCTACTTTACCCTTTGAGACACAATGTATAATACTGCCCAGTTTCCATGAGAATTGCAAGAGAAGTCATTCAAAATTATTTTTATCCAAATGTACATATTCAATAGCTGTTAATAAAGTACAGTTTCCTTTAAAAATGTTTATAATGAAAAGCTTTTAAAATGATTAGAATGGTCTCTTGATTCAGATGCTAAGAATAAAATCACAGGATGTTTTCCAGAACATCTGCAAATCAGTATACACACAAATGGAATACTTAAAAATGGCTCTTCCTTTATTGGTAATTGTATCCACTGTGTGTTAACATTCTGTCTGCTTTCTCATTTCCTTTCAGCTAACCCCATACAACTGCCTACCAACTCCTTAGCACATTTGATGGTACATAAGACATACATATTTTGTTTAACAAAGGACAAAGGATGTTTCACAATGAGAAAATACTTTTAGACATTTTAAGTCATACTCATGACTTTGAGGATCTCTACTTAATAGAAAAAAAACTATCCCAGGAGAAACATAATAAGTAGCCCACTCTTAGGGAACTGAAAAAACTTGTTATAAAGTAAGAATGTAATTCTGAATAATCGAGGGAACTTTTTCAAACTACAAGTCCTGCCCCAGATATATTCTAAGAGCATCCTGTCCACCAGTTAAAACTGCTGCTTTAGAGCTAGACACTCTGTATCTCTTTTTACCCCTGATAACATACATGTAACTTACATTTTAGTATACTGGCTGTAAATATGTCTTATTTTTAGTCAGTAAAATATAAATGGCATTCAATTTTTATAATTTATACTGTATTTTTAAAAGTATTTAAATTGTTCTTCATGCAAATCTGAAATCATACTGAATGATCTATGACACAAAATAGAAAAGTCACTAAGATGTTGTATTTTTAGTCAGTAAAATATAAATGGCATTCAATTTTTATAATTTATACTGTATTTTTAAAAGTATTTAAATTGTTCTTCATGCAAATCTGAAATCATACTGAATGATCTATGACACAAAATAGAAAAGTCACTAAGATGTTGCATCTTAGTAAATTTAAATAAAAATGTATAATTGCTCACTAAATCAATCAAGTTTCAATCTTTGGTTAGATTAAAGTTGACAAGATTGTAAGCACCTTTACTTCATTACTTACATTGACAATTAAATTATATCATAGGTATTTTTATCATCATGTTAGAGGAACATGTTCTGAATAGTGGTATAAAGCATATTCATATTCATTTAATCCTATTTCAGTGAAGCCAGGAAGTGAGACATGTTTTTTAAAGTGCATATATTTTTGTAATGAGTACCTACTGTGTAATTTAGAAAACCTCTTTGTTAAGGTGGCCTGAAGCCATAAGCAGCCCACCCCCTTCCAAGGAGCAGCAGCCACACTAGCAGCCCACCCCCTTCCGAGGAGCAGCAGCCCTGCAAGCAATCTGCCTCTGTCCAAGTAGCAGCAGCCATGCAAGCGGCCCACTCCCTTCTGAGGAGCAGCAGCTGCATGAGCAGCCCACGCCCGTACAAGGAGCAAGAGGCCTATAAGCAACATGCCCTATTCTGAAGAGCAGCAGCCACATGAGCAGGCTGCCTCTGCCAGCCAGAGGAGCCAGCACTGCTGGGAGCACTTCCCACCAAAGGAGTTGCTGCCAACTGAGGAGCAGATGCTGCTGTGACTGACCAAGGAGCAGTTGCCACACAAGGAGCCCCTGCTGCCAGAGGAGCAGCCCCCGCATAACTTGACACATAGATCCTTCAGTGAGAGCAAAAATGGGGAGACAAAGAAACCCCCAAAGGAAAGAAAATAAAAAGAATCACCAGAAAAGGAGCTAAGTAAAATGGAGGCATGCAATATGTCAGAAAAAGAATTCAGAATAAGGGTCATACAGTCATTAAACTGGATGGATGAAAAATTCAACAACTTATGTAAGAATCAAGAAGAAATAAAGAGTGATATAAATGCATTAAAAAACACCATGGAAGGTTTCAACAGTAGATTAGGAGAAGCAGAGGACTGCATTAGCGAATTAGAAGACAGGGAAGCAAAACACACACAAACTGAATTGAAATTGGAGAAAAAAAATAAAAGACAGGAGGAGAGCCTAAGGGAGCTTTGGGACAACATGAAATGAAGCAACAAACAAATATTAGGGGTGCCACAATGACAGGAAGAGGAACAAGGGTTAGAAAACCTATTTGAAGAAATAATGTGAGAAAACTTCCCTGATTTGGGGAAGAAAAAAGTCACATAAGCATAGAGAGTCATAAACAAGATGAACCCCAAAAGACCCACACCAAGAGACATCATAACTACCATGGCAAATGTTCAGGATAAAGAAAGAATCTTACAGGCTGCAAGAGAGAGACGGAAAATTACATACAAGGGATCTCCCATTAGATTATCAAATGATTTCTCAACAGAAACACATCAGGACAGAAATGAATGGAAAGAAATCTACAAAGTGATGCAAAGCAAGGGACTGAATCCAAGAATACTCTATCCAGCAAGGCTATCATTCAAAATTGAAGGGGAAATAAGGAGCTTCATGGACAAAAAAAGGCTAGGGAATTTATCACTACCAAACCTGCAATGAAAGAAATGCTAAATGGACTGGTGTAAAAAGAAGAAATAAAAAGGGAAGAAGGAACACAGCCACAAAAAATAAAAATAGCTACAAACAAGTACCTATCAATAATACCTTTAAACGTAAATGGACTAAATGCTTCATTCAAAAGATATCGAGTGGCTGAATGGTTAAGAAAACATGACCCATATATATGCTGTCTACAAGAGACTACCTCAGAACAAGGGACTCACACAGACTGGAAGTGAAGGGATGGAAAAATATCTATCAGGCATATGAAAATGAAAAATATCTGGGGTAGCAATATTTATATCTGTTAAATGGACTTCAAAGTGAGGGTCATAACAAGAGATAAGGAAGGCCACTTCATAATACTAAAGGGATTGATACAAGAGGATATAGACCTGGTAAACATATATGCACCCAGTGCAGGAGCACCCAAATACAAAAAACAAAACAAAACACAAAAAACAAACAAACAAACAAAAAAACAACTCCTGGAAGATATCAAGGGAGAGAACGACAACAATACAGTCATAGTAGGGGACTTAAAATACATCACTGACACCACTGGATAAATCCTCTAGACAAAAAAATCAGCAAAGAAACAGCAATCCTAAATTACTCACTAGATCAGATGGACTTAATTGACATTTTCAGAACATTTCACCCCAAAGCCAAGGAATATATGTTCTTCTCAAGTGCACTTGGGACATTTTCAAAGATAGACCACATATTGGGACACAGGAAAAGTCTCTCCGGATTCAAAAAGATTGAAATCATATCAAGCATCTTCTCAGATCACAATGGCATAATATAAGAAATAAACTGCAATAAAATAATCAAAAAAATTCAAACACTTGGAAGCTGAATAGGATGCTATTAAACAATGATTGTATTACCAAAGAGATCAAAGAAGAAACTAAAAACATCCTGGAAACAAATAACAATGAAAACACAACAATCCAAAATCTATGGGAAACAGTAAAAGCAGTCCAGAGAGGGAAGTTCATAGATCTACAGGCCGGCCTCAAAAAAACAAGAAAAAAATTATAATAAATCATCTAACTCAAAAACTTAAAGAATTAGAAAGAGAACAATAAGAAAAGCCCAGTGTGAGCAGAAGGAATGAGATAATAAAGATCAGAGTGGAAATAAATGACATAGAGACCAAAAAAACAAACAAAAAAACAAAAACAAAAAAAACAAGAACTGATTCTTTGAAAGGATAAAACAAAATTGATTAACCTCTAGCCAGGCTCACCAAAAAGCAAAGAGAGAGGACCCAAATAAACAAAATCAGAAATGAAAGAGGTGAAATAACAACAGACCCAACAGAAATACAAAGGGTTGTTTAAAAATACTATAAACAACTCTATTCCAACAAACCAGACAATCTAGAGTAAATAGATATATTCCTAGAAAAATATACCCTTCCAAAACTCAATCAGGAAGAATCTAAATATCAGAATTGGCCAATAACTATGGAGGAAATTGAAGTAGTCATCAAAAGGCTTCCAGCAAACAAAATCCCGGAGCCAGACAGCTTCACATGGAAGGTTTACCAAACATTCAAAGAACTAAAAACTATCCTCCTCAGTCTATTCCAAAAAAATTCAAGAGGAAGGAACACTTCCAAGCTCATTATATGAAGCCAGCATTACTCTAATACCAAAACCAGATAAAGACAACACAATGAAAGAGAATTATAGGCCAATATCCCTCATGAACATAGATGCCAAAATCCTCAACAAAATTCTAGCAAATTGGATCCAGCAGTACATCAGAAAGATCATACACCATGACCAAGTAGAGTTTATCCTGGGGATGCAAGGATGGTACAATATCCGCAAATCAATAAATGTGATACATCAGATAAACAAATTGAGAGATAAAAATCACATAGTCATATCAATTGATGCAGAAAAGGCATTTGACAAAATCCAACACCCTTTCTTGATAAAAACTCTCAGCAAGGTGAGAACAGAGGGATCATAACTCAACATAATAAAAGGCTTATATGATAAACCTACAGCCAACATCATACTCAATGGGCAAACACTAAAACCATTTCACCTAAGAACAGGAATGAGAGAGGGATGCCCACTTTCACCACTCCTGTTCGACAGTACTGCAAGTGCTAGCCATAGCAATTAGACAAGAAAAAGAAATAAAAGATATCCAAATTGGAAAAAAAATGCATAAAACGCCATTTTTCTCAGATGACATGATACTGTACATAGAAAACACTAAAGATTACATAAAAAACAATTTATACATAAATGAATTCAACAACGTTGTAGGATACAAAATTAATGCCAAGAAATCTATGGCATTTTTATACACCAATAGTGAACTTACAGAAAGAGAGATTAAAAACACAATCCCATTTACCTTCGCACCAAAAAAAAAAAATTAAGATACCTAGGAATAAACTTAACTAAGGAGGTAAAAGACCTGTATGTGGAAAACTACAGGGTGTTGAAAAAAGAGATAGAGGAAGACATAAACAGATGGAAGAACATACCATGTTCATGGATTGGTACAATCAGCATCATTAAAATGTCCATACTACCCAAATCAATCTATAGATTCAATGCACTCCCCATTAAATGGCAATGGCATATTTCACAGACCTATAACGAACTCTCCAATAATTCATCTGGAATAAAAAAAAAAGACCCCGTAGTGCTGCAGCAATCCTGAGAAAGAAGAACAAAGAAGGAGGGATCTCAATACCACATATCAAACTATTACAAAAGCCACTGTTCTCAAAATTGCCTGGTACTGGCACAAGAACAGAGATATAGACCAATGGAATAGAATAGAGAACCCGGAAATTGACCCAAACCACTATGCTCAATTAATATTTGACAAAGCAGGCAAGAGCTTACAATGTCAAGACAGTCTCTTCAATAAATGGTGTTGGAAAAATTGGACAGATACATGCAAAAAAAATGAAACTAGACCACCAACTTACACCATACACAAAAAGAAATTCAAAATGGATAAAGGTCTGAAACATAAGATGGGAAACCAGAAAAATCTTAGAGGAATCCACAGGCAGCAACATCTCAGACATATGCCGAAGCAATATCTTCGCCGATACAGCTCCTAGAGTAGTGATGGCGAACCTTTTGAGCTCGGCGTGTCAGCATTTTGAAAAACCCTAACTTAACTCTGGTGCCGTGTCACATATAGAAATTTTTTGGTATTTGCAACCATAGTAAAACAAAGACTTATATTTTTGATATTCATTTTATATATTTAAATGCCATTTAACAAAGAAAAACCAACCAAAAACATGAGTTCCCGTGTCACCTCTGACACGCATGTCATAGGTTCGCTATCACTCTCGAGAGCAATGGAAACTAAAGAGAAAATAAACAAATGGGGCTACATCAAAATAAAAAGCTTCTGCACAGCAAAAGAAACCATCAACAAAACAACAAGAAAGCCCACTGCATGGGAGAACATATTTGCCAATGTTATCACCCATAAGGGTTTAATGTCCAACATTTACAGGGAACTCATACAACTTAACAAAATGAAGATAAACAACCCAATAAAAAAATGGGCAATGGATCCAAATGGACACTTTTTGAAAGAAGACATAAGGAATGCCAAGAACATATGAAAACATGCTCAAAGTCACTAACCATCCGAGAGATGCAAATCAAAATGACAATGCGGTACCATCTCACACCTGTCAGAATGGCTATCATCAACAAATGACAAGTGCTGGCGAGGATGTGGAAAAAAAGGAATCTCGTGGACTGCTGATGGGAATGCAGACTGGTGCAGCCACTGTGGAGAACAATAAGTCTAACACAGGGAGAACAATTTTACAGGAATCTACTTAATTTATAATTTTAGTGTGTTTTGGAGTAGTTTGACACTAATATTAATTATTTAAATTAAACCTAAAAAATGTGTTTTTTAAAAATCCCCACTTTTTGTTCTCCATCTCAAATTGTAAACAGACGTTCCCCTTTCCCCCATTGATGCCCCTCTTCCCCACTCCAACCCTCTCCCCAGGCTTTCATTGCACTATTGTCTGTGTCCATGGGTTATGCATATAAGTTTTTTGGTTGATCTCTCCCCCACCCCCATCTTCCCTCTGATATCCTCAATCTGTTGCATGTTTCCATGTCTCTGGATCCTCTGGATCTATTTTGTTTGTCAGAATATTTCATTCATTAGATTCCACATATAAGTGAGATCATGTGATTCTTGTCATTGTCTGACTGACTTATTTCACTTAGCATAATACTCTCCAGGTCCCTCCATGCTGTTTCAAAGGGTAAGAGATAGTTATTTATTTATTTATTTATTTATTTATTTATTTATTTAAATCCTCACCCAAGAATATTTTTTCCATTGATTTTTAGAGAGAGTGGAAAGGAGAGGGAGAGACAGAGAGAAACACTGATGTGAGAGAGACACATCGATTGGTTGCCTCCCACATTCCCCTGACCAGGGCCGGGAGCCTGCTACTGAGGTACGTGCCCTTGACCCCAATTGAACCCAAGACTTTCAATCTGAAGTCTGATGCTCTATCCACTGAGTCAAACCAGCTAGGGCAAGAGATCCTTCTTTTTTATAGCTGTATAGTATTCCACTATGTAAATGTACAACAGCATTTTTATCCATTCATCTACTGATGGACACTTGGGCTGTTTCCAGATCTTAGCTATTGTAAATTGTGCTGCTATGAACATAGGGGTGCATATATTCTTTCTGATTGGTGTTTCAGGTGTCTTGGGATATATTCCTAGAAGTGAGATCATTGGTTCAAATGATAGTTACATTTTTTAATTTTTATTTCAGCACAGATGCTGAAGAAAAAATGATTGTTAAGACCCATGAATTAAAGTTTACTATTTTTAAAAACCAAAGATACTGATAAATATTCATGTAAAATTGTGCTCCTGTGATAGACTCATACTTTCATTATTTACCTCTTGGGGACTTCTTCTTAGAAGTTGATGAAATAGATGGAAATCCAGAAGTGCTATGTCTTTGCCAAGGATATCCAACTACTTTTATTAGACAAGTGTCACTTTTGAAGTTGATGAATAGCAAATGAGAAGTAGTAATGTCTAATGTTGAATAATGAATGTACATAAGGTGCTAGAAATGATAGATAACAGTGCTTTTTAAATATGAAAAGTTGATAAATGAGGTATAGTTTTGGTGATGCCCCAGTTTTCACTAGTGGCCTGTATCACCAGATTGATCCTTCTTTATAAATAGAAGAAAATAAAATATCCTATTTCCTCCTGAAAATACCCAATATGACTACATAAGTATACATTTGTGGGCAATAAAAATACATTTCCTACTATTACTCCATAAACTCTGTAGGGGTCCACTGGGATCTGGGATTTGGCCTGCAGAATTCTGTAATAGCAATTTTGAGCACTTGTGGGATAATGCTAAAATTTAGGTTTTCTCAATAATATCATTCAATGCAGTGAATCTTCATTACTTTAATAAAAAAAGGAAATTCCTGCTGATCGAGTGTTACATAGCTTAAGGCTCATTTGGGGGATGTAATGGCCAATGCCTAATTTATGCTCTGAGGGTTCATCTCAATATTAACCTTTTATGATTCCAATGAGGTTAGAGGCTTAATAGAATGAAATGAAGTTATTAAAACATATAACTTTATAATATACACAATTCTCACTGTTCCCTCCAGAGTCAAAATATTTCTTTTCAATCTGAATGAGGCAGGGAATGGTTTATCCATATATACTTCCCAGTTTGCACTTATCTTTAATGAGAACTTTGCCAATAACTTTGTTTTTGCAATTAATGACACTGTTTTCCAGAAAATAAAATTATGCCAATCAGTAAATACTAAAAGAGAACATATGTATATGCACCCCAGAGTCCTCATGTGAGTGTGTGTTTGGTACTTTCAATGTAGTTTAAAAATCACAAATCATAACTTTCTTTTCCAATATTCATTTCTAAAGGAAGTTTTGCAGAAATGCTGCCTAATATTTTTTGAAGGTCAATTGAAAGTGAGTCTGTGGCTTGGTCAGGTAAGAGAACACTGCCTAGAGCCATGCTATTCCCATCATTAATCAGAAAGTGAGAAACTTAGAAGTCAGCTTGGAAATATGAGTTATGCGGGTTAGAGAAGAATGTATAATCCAGCCCAGTAGAGTGTGAAAGTTTCCATATATCTGCTACTCCTAAATCAGTAATAGCTGAGAATAAAGCTTCATGGGCTTTTTAAATAAAATGACATTCTTGACAATATATGCCAAATCTCTCTGAGGTAGGTTCCAAGGCCATAGTAAGTCACCACTCCAAATTGTTTTAGTAAAGGCATTATTTTGACTTTTGAGATAACTATATGTGGGTTGCCATGTAAATTTGTTTTAAGTAGGATCATTCATGAAATAAGTTAAATACCACAAAATATTCTATGTTCCTCTGAACTGCAAGACAGCTTTAAATATTTAGGGTGTTGTGATAATTGGTCGAGGGGGTAGTTAAGTAAAAACAAGCTGAAGTCATACTCGACGCCCAAATGATTTATATTTTATTCAGTTTATTCAGCACACACATATTCAACCATGGAGTTGTCATCTTTTCCATCTTAGGATTGGGGAAATTGAGACATGAAGTTAAATAACTTGCCCAAGGCCATGAAACTACAAAGTTGCATACTTGAGTCTATATTACAACAAAAAAAGTAATATTATTTTCCCTATAGAAAATGTGCCCTACTATGTTTTATTTTAGTAATATATACATTTATCCCAATGAAACCTTTAGCTACTGATGGGGGGAGTTACTAGATTGAATTAATGAATACCGACCTCAAGTACTGGCAGTGAGATATAAATGTAACATGATGAATTTTTGGAAAATTGTTCTTCAGATAGAAATATGGGTGTATAGTTCCTGCTATCAGTAGTACATTTTCTCTGATCTTTCTTTATCTTGCAGTTGGGAGGGATCTGCTCACAGTCTCTCAAACTAGTACCACTAGCAATATTGATAACCAGGCATAGGGATGCAGCATTTAGTCAGGCAGCATAGCTAAGCTGACTGGATCATTTGAACATCACAGGAAATAAAAATAAAACAGATACACTGGTGGGAAAAGGTATAATTATTAGTTTCACACCATCCTGTACACTTCTTGAGGACAGGATGATTAGTATCCTAATATATAGCGCCTGGCACCATATAAGGTTCTATTTTTTTCCAAGAATAAAATGAGGGAGTTCTTAATTTTTAAGGTCACTTTTATTTCTCACCTAACATCATGGCTTTGCACGTGTTCTTCCCTCCACTTATAATGCCTTTCCTGCTCTCACTATCTCCATTTACCTTATTACCCGCTTTTTTTTTCACATCTCAGCTCAAGTGTCACCTCTTCTGAGTAACTTTTTCTGATTCCTCTAGTGACACTTCTGTTCTCCTTTCCCTGTATTTCAATTGTAACTGGAATATACTTCTTAAAGATATAAGATAAGGTTTCTACATGTCTAGGGAACTGAGCTGGTTTTAAATTCTAGTCCCACTATTACCATTCAGAAAGTCCTACTCCCTAGTCTATTTCAGTTTCCTCAACTATAAAGAAAGGCTATGTTCCAGCTGATTTCTAAGACCCAATGCTGCTGAAAAAGGACAGAGCAATTCATATCAAGGTAAAAAAAACCTTGACAACTCTGGTCAAAGGTTGACCTGCTTTGCATTTTGTTGCTGTACCTACTGCTTTAATCCCAGTTCTTTTTCATTTGATTGGTGGGAAATGCTTTTAAAGATAGAAGATTCTCATAACCAATTTCACTCTAACACTTTATTACCATCTACCTAGAGAACCCTTCCAGTCCCCAAGAGGAGAGAAAATTATTAGATAGAAAAGACAGTCATGATATGGGTTCCCTTTACCCTTCCATGGTCAGAACAGTACTGTTGCAGAATTTACCAGGCAACCGAAAAATACACGAGTACTCAGAGATTCAGGAAAAAGCCTTTTATTTAAAGCAGCTCTGCTGGCTCAGGGGATTCAAATATCCAAAGCCTGAACCCCCATACAATGAGATTATTTCTTATACATATCCCTAAGTTTCTTTGTGTCCTAACTACTGGGTTTTGTGGCGGGCTTTCACAGCCCCTCCTGAGTCAGTTAGAATGGGGAAGTTAGATTGTATCTAAATGGCTGGCCTGGGTCATGCCAGCAACCCCTCCTCTGGCCAAGCTGCCAAATTCCCGGCTCATGGCCCCTGCAGACTGGGAGCACCCAGGAAAACAGACTATTGCCTAAGGAAGGGGCAGTGACTTAATTATAGGCTAACAAGAATGTGCACTAGGACACCCGTCACTGGCACAGATTCAGTTTGCTAGCATCCCCTTTCTCCAGGTTGCCCACTAAATCCCACCTCAGTATAGCCTTAAAAGAGTAGTTGAGCAGAAGAAGCCATCAGATTAATTTGGAGAACCTGAAGCACCAGGAAGTTTACCCTCTCAGGCTGCCCCACTTGCTCCAGGAATTGGAGAATTTATATTGATTTTGCATAACTGAATCGTTAGAACAGGTGCCTAGAACTTCATTCCTCTGGATCTTGGGTTCTGTCTCACTACTTCTAATCAAGTTTTGCATAGCCTTGAGGGTCCAACATTATACAGAGTAATCTACCTAAGATATGGGCGTTGTTTTAAACAATAAAGGCTTTTTATAAGAGGAAACATGCAAGGTTGTACAAATGAGACTTCTGAATTATTTTATAGGCTAAACAGCAAAAAGAACTTTATTTTTATTGTTTCTTATAAATTTTACACAGGATGAAGAAGATGCAAATGCTTTATATGAATACCAGACTGAGAGAAAAGAGTCTTGTCCCATCCCTCTACCCTTGGTTTTCCATATAGTCCACCATCACAGACACACTATCATAACTACATATAAAAATATTCACATGTCAGGGTGTGTGCTAGCCTTCATGATCTAAATCCAAATAAAGGAAAAGGCATATTGATATCTAGAACAGTTGTGTTCAGTCCTAGATATACATTAGATTACTTGTGGTGCTATATAAAAAACCAATGCAGGGGCCCCATTCCTTAGCAATATATGAGCTATCCAGAAATGAAGCTCCGGGTAATCATTTCAATCTGGAGTCTTGAATCTGTCATTTCCTATAGTATTGTTTCTTTAGCAATCCCCAAATGTGTTCATGTTTTCTCTTTTAATGTATCCTAAACTCTCTCTCGAATTCTGAAATGTCTGATGATCTTTGGATTGCTTGTTCATAATTAAGAGTAAAACTAAACACACATTGTTAACTATGATTGTTTTGTTCTGATTAAAGAAGATACATTCTAACCTGGCTGGGAGTTGCAAAGGGAACCTGGGAGCTCACCTGAAAATGCGGCCCATCTCCATACCCTGGAGATGCCTATGATGATGGAAAGATTAACAACCTTGTTGCAGAAACCAGAGGCACCAGCCCTTTGCAAACCCCCAGCCCACATTACCTGTAAAGTACCCATTTAGAATACCCATTCTTATCCTTTTTGTGTACTTTCCCATGTAATTTTTGTCCTTCTATCCAATATAAGCAGCTGGTTTATGGTGAGGTGCAGAGATTTTGTGGATGACATGCTGCTCTCCCATACTGCCAACATTATTGGAATAAATGCTCATATGTGATTCAACCCTGTCTCTGATTAATTGGCTCAAGTGATAGGTAGCCTAGACTCAATTATTGTCCAGTTACACCAGCTTCTATTCTTAATTAATAATTCATTAATTATTTATCCACTTATCCATCTATCTGTAAGTTTTATACATTTACTCATTAATTTACTTATTCTAAAAACAGTTACTGAGCACTCATTCTGTCAATTATCTGTGTCAGATGCTAGAAATACAATGACGCATCCAATATAAGCCACGATCTCAAGATGCTCACACTTCCTAAATAGAGACCAAAAAAAGTGTTTGAAGAGACTTTCCAACTCTGTATTTCTAGTTAGCACAAACTGATAGGGGCAGAAATAGAATATTGGGGATCAGATATAATTGTAAGAAATATTAATCATGCCAACAGACTCAGCAGAATAATTTCCCAAGTCTGAGCAAAGTAACATGCAGGGTACTTCTCTTTTATATCTTTCTGGTGTCTTTGTCCCTCAAATATGGATTATGCTTCCGGTCCTTTCGTGGGCTTTGCAAAAAAGGCCCCAGGTGTTGGGGGTCTTGAGACCATATCTAATGGTCTGGTCTGGCACCAGTGCTAATAACCTGCCCTCCAGGGCTGTGCACAGTTCATAGTTTATGACCTCTGTATTTAGGTAACAGGTCTTACAAGACCAGTTTCTGGAAAAGAGGCAGTGACTTAATTATAGGCTATCAAGAATGTACACTGGGCTTGCTGGCACAGATTCAGATTGCTAGCTCCCCCTCCACCACACCCCCCAAATATCAGGGTTACATTGGAATTAGCCTTTTAGCCTTTTAGTTTTGTTCTGATTAAAGAAAACACAGTCTAACCTGGGTGGGAGTTGCACAGGGAACCTGGGAGCTTACCTGGAAATGCAGCCCATCCTCCCCATCAGGGAGCTGCCTATTATCATGGAAAGAATAAAATCTTGTTGCAGAAACCAGAATCTCCAGCCCTTTGAAGACCCCTAGCACTTTGCATATCACTAGCCCTTTGAAGACCTGTAAACTGCCCATTTGGCACACCCTTTTGTCTACTTCCCCATGTAATTTTGTCCTCCTACCCAATATAATCAGCTGGCTTATGATGGGGTGCAGAGCTGATTTTTGTGGATGACCTGCTGCTCTCTCATACTGCCAGAATTATTGGAATTAACACTCACATATGATTTAACCCTATCTCTGCTTAATTGGCTCAAGCAGTGACAGGCAGCATGTACCCATTGATTGTCCAGTTACAATGCCTGTAATAATAGAAATAAGATTTTATCCAGGCCGCATCCACTAGAGGACTCTCAGTGGTTAAATGCGAAAGATCCCTCTCACGTGAATGTGCCCACAGGTACACACACACACACACACACACACACACACACACACAAACAAACAATGTCAAACGTAATGTGCCCCCACCATTATTCTAGATATAACTTATATCTGGACCAAGAAAATACTTGTCTTTGTGTCACCATGCTTTCATCTCTACATCTTGATGGATAAAGAGAAAACAAGGACCACATCCAAAAAGCAATTTGGTAAAAAATAATGGATATAAATCCCTGCTATTTACTTTAGAGAAAGCAAATAATGAGTAATGTGTTCTACTTGTATACCAAAATATTCTCCTGTCTGGCCCTCTCAGGACACCATGAAGGCATAGTTTCTAGCAAAGTAACTTAGTTGACCAAAAGAAAACAAGCAGACCATTTAGAATGGATCCCCATCATTCAAAGGGTTAGAGAACAATGCATAGTAAGTTGAAAAGAAAATGAGGGCAGTGTTTTAACATCTGTAGCTTTTCTCAGAATACCTATCTAACTATCTGCAAAGCTGCTCTAAAAAAGCAAACAAAACAAACAACAGATTTGCTAGACCCTGAGTTGTACAGGTCAGATGCAGGGGAAAGAGGACTTTTAATAGCAGGACAAAACTTTGTAGGGTAGCCTCAGCCTGAATCTTTCATCATATAAACCAGAACACCAAACTAAAGTCATTAGCATTGAAAGTAAACACTCTTGATATTCCTGTTATCAAGTATTTATTAATTTATTCATCAACAAAACTTCATATTTTTCTTTACTGAGGCAGTGTGGGAAGATGGAAAAGAGAAGGAATCTGGAGTCAGGCAAACGTACATGCAAAGCTTGTTCCACCACTTACTGGAATGTGAACTAGAGCTAATAATTTGAATTCTCTGAGCTTGTTATTTCATATGGAGATTATAATAGCTTTGCTACTTCACTGGGTTGTCATGAAGTTTAAATAAGATAATGAATATATGAGTGGGCCAGCAGTGAATGTATTTGTAAATATTTTATAAACATGGCTACTACAATTAATCTGCAATTACATTTCCCAATGATAAAGTTATCTAAAAAAATTAAAAACACATAAAATGCATCTAAACGTCAGGCTTAAACCTGAAAAGGTAAATTGCTATCTTTATTGTGTGGGAGCTTTGTAGAACTGTTACTTTTGAGAAGACGATCACTTTAATATCATGTTAGTCTTATGGTACCATTTATCACATAAATGTTATACGCTTGCTTAGCATTCACCTCAGCTCTGATCTCTGTTCACTATTACTTACAAAAAAATCTTCACATTTCCTGTCATTGATGTCTTATTTCTTCCAGGCTCTCAAGTTTTGTCTATCAGAGTTTTTTTCCAGCTTTTTTCCCCTAAAGCTTGCCAGCCTTCATGAAGGAGATTGAACCCACTAGTCAGTGACAGCAGAAACTAAAGAGAGCAACAATGATCGAAGGACAAGGTCAAAAAGATAAAGATCAAAAAAGATGTTAGTTGCTCTGGGGTAAAAAGAAGCAGAATAAAAGGCTGAGAATCAGGAAAATAAGATAAGTGGTCAGTGAAGGAATGTTGAAAAACTGCACTCCTTATATGGGATACTTGTTAGGTGCAAGGGATTATGAGAAGCATGTACAGTTATCTCATTTAAGACTCACAACTCTCTATGAGGGAAGAACTTGTATTGTATATCTCCAATATTCCAACTTGGAAAATAACCTTCCAGAACAGAGCACTAATTTTTTGATATATGAAAAAGCAGGACATGAACAGAGGCAGTGTAATTAAATTCAAAAACAATAAAACTTTCAGGAGACCTGAGTTTTATTCTCAGCATTGTCATGTTCGCTGCTACAGTGTTAATTTGGACAAGTCCCTCACCACTCTGAACTTTAGGTTCTTATAGGGGCAATAATAGAATATTGGGGACCAGCTATAATTGTAAGAAATACGCTCTGTTAACCGTGATTGTTTTGTTCTGATTAATGAAGGTGCATTCTAATCTGGCTGGGAATTGTATGAAGGATCTGGGAGCTCACTTGGAAATAGGGCCCATCCTCCCCATCAAGGAGCTGCCTATTGTCATGGAAAGATTAACAACCTTGTTGCAGAAACCAGAGGCACCAGCCCTTTGAAGACCCCCAGCCTTTGCATGCCTGCAGGCCTTTGTAAATCTCCAGCTCCCATTACCTGTAAACTGCCCATTTAGCATACACTTTTGCCTACTTCCCCTTGTAATCTTTGTCCTTCTACCCAATATAAGCATCTGGCTTATGGTGGGGGGCAGAGCAGATTTTTGTGGATAACCTGCTACTCTCCCATACTTCCAGCAGTATTAGAATAAATGATCATAAACGATTCAACCCTGCCTCTGCTTAATTGACTCAGGTAGTGTCAGGCAGCCCAGAGCCACTGATTGTCTGGTTACAGTTCCTCTTCTGGAGAATCTGGGTAATATGCACTGCTTACCTTACACTGTTGCGATGGATCACATATGAGATGGCACACTACCACAATGGTTCAAGTGGTGGGTTCTAGAGCTATGAGGCTTTGCTTCCAAACCTGTTAACTAACTGTATAACCCTGGGAAAGTTGTTTATCCGCTCAGTCTTTTAGTTCCCTTGCCTTTAAAATGGGGATAATAACAGTATCTGATAGGGGCAGAAATAGAATATTGGGAATCAGCTATAATTGTAAGAAATGTTAACCATGCTCTGTTAACCATGATTTTTTGTTCTGATTAAAGAAGGCGCATTCTAACCTGGCTAGGAGTTTCATATGGTTATCTGGTGCTGGGGCTGACCAGCAGACCCTGAGCGACAGATGAATGGATAACTCCAACACAACAGTTGCTGTGAAAGAGAGGGCTAAGGGACTGCGTGGCTAAAGGAACCAGATAGTCTTGATCAGCTGCCTCATTAGGCTTTTATTGTAACAGCAATTTGAGATAAAGTTTATCTTTTAGATATAATCTGTAGGGTAAGTAATAGTGGGAGGACAGATGTGTTTGTAGTGTCCTTTAAGCAAGGACACCCAAAGATTAAGCATAAGGATTCCAGAAAACATCCAGGGGTCTGCACGTGCACAGACTTGTTTGGAAAGGTCAGGGAATAATTAGGGGTGCTGCCTTTGGCACTCCCCTAAGTCAGAATTCTGATCATAGTGGGCAGCGTTCTGCAAACTTCCCCCTTCTTGGAATGTTGTCCGTACAAACTTTCCAACCAAGTCTCATGTTCCCCACAATCTGGGAGCTCACTTGGAAATGTGGCCCATCCTCCACACCTGGGAGTTGCCTATTATCATGGAAATATTAAGAACCTTGTTTCAGAAACCAGAGCTACCAGCCCTTTGCATATTGCCAGCCCTTTGAAGACCTCCATCCTTTGCATACCCGCAGGCCTTAGCAAATATCCAGCACCCATTACATGTAAACTGCCCAGTTGGCATACCCTTTCCCATGTAATCTTTGTCCTTCTATCCAATATAAGCAGCTGGCTTATGGGGAGAGGCAGAGCAGATTTTTGTGGATGACCTGCTGCTCTCCCATACTGCCAGCAGTGTTGGAATAAATGCTCATATATTATTCAACCATGTCTCTGCTTAATTGGCTCAAGTAGTGGCAGGCAGTATGAACCAATTGATTCTCTGGTTACATATTCATTATTAGGTTTTTGGAAGCATTAAATTAGTTAATACATGTAAAGTGTTTTGAACAGTGTAGCTTACATTGTTTATGCATGCTTTGTTTAATAACTAATATAACTAGCAGGGAAGGAACATTTTAAACAGTACAAGTGTAAGGGATTATTCTTATTAAAATTTAATCTAACATATTTTCATTCATGAGTGATATTCTGTTCTGTAGTATTTTATAAAGGTGTTTCCAATATACAGTGATCATTAATTGGTACACTGAGTGACCTAGATTCCCAATTTCTGTGTGTGAGATATATTACCTACAAATATGAATTTACTCAATTGTGTTATTTGGTAGATATAGCAGACACCAGCCCATTATCTTTTCTACCTATTTGAATCCTACCTGTTCTTTAGGACTGAATAACATAGCAGGAAAAATAAAAAAGGACTAATCAAAGCCTCAGAGTATACTCTAGAACTTCTGGAAAAGATGGTGACATAATGGCACACTGACAACAGCTCCTCTCTGACAGCCATCAAAATAAATGAAGCAAATAAACCTCACAGATAACAGGAAAAACCACATGCTCATACTACAAACTGCAGACAATACTGGTCAGGTACAATGCAAAGCAGACCAAAATGAGACAGGATAGTACCATCCAGACTTAACAACTCTTGAATCCAATAATACTTTCATATAGTAAGTGGATGAAGTCCTTAAGATTTCCACTTCTAGCTCTCAGCTTGGAAGGATGAGGACTGGAAGTAATAGCAGATCAGAAGAGATACTGAGTACATACTGCTTGCATTTTGTTCCTTAATATCAGCTCTCCACAGGAACAGTAGTGCTGAAGGAGCAACCACATGACTAAACACATCATCATTTTTTTCCTGACCTAGCTTCCTAAAATGAAAGTAGTGAAATCTTGAGGCAAGCTTTTTTAGACCTACAGGTCAGAAGTTATTGTGTAGAGAAAAATATGCACTGGTGCATAAAACAATTGGCAATTATGGGATATATATCTATACATATAAAGAGGTAATATGCAAATTCTCTGGGATGCTGTAATGTGATGACCACTCAGGAGGAGGCTGTGCATGCAGATGGGTGGGAGGGAGCTGTGTGCACAGTGAGGCAAGACACGGATAGTGCAGGCCCAGAGAGAACAGGGCCTGCCAGCTGCAGCGCCCCAGTTATTCTGCTTCTGCAAGTGAGCTGCAGAGGAAACACCTTTTCTGACTGATCATTGGCTAAGCTCCTGGTACGCCACTTGCAATGTTCTTGGTAACTTGGGTAATAAGAATCTAAGTAGGTGATCTAGGGTTTTTCCACCTCACTCCTGGAGGAAAAAAACAAAGGTCTGCTGCTGCAGGGGCTAAGAAATGTCATATCCTGCCCTAGCTGGTTTTGCTCAGTGGATAGAGCCTTGGCCTGCGGACCGCAGGGTCTAGGTTCAATTCTGGTCAAGGGCATGTACCTAGGTTGCAGGCTCCTCCCTTGCCGGGGCCCAGGTCAGGGCTCATGCAGGAGGCAACCAATTGAAGTGTCTCTTTCACATTGATGTTTCTCTCTGTCTTTCCCTCTCTCTTCCAGGCTCTCTAAAAATCAATGGAAAAATATCCTCAGGTGAGAAAGAAAGAAAGAAAGAAAGAAAGAAAGAAAGAAAGAAAGAAAGAAAGAAAGAAAGAAAGAAAGAAAGAAAGAAAGAAAGAGAGGTCAAATCCTATGAAAAAGACATCTTGAAAATGCCTAAAGAAAGTTGTCATTTTTTCGTGGTGAAGGGACTGGACTCCTTGTTGCTAAAAACACCTTGGCAGCTGTGGCAGCCAGCAGTGGCAGCAGCAGCGGGGTGATGGGGGCAGCACCTTCCCATGATCATCCTGGTCACCTCCTGCAGAGGGAGGCCAGACTGTTGCTTAGGCCCGCTCCCCACAGGAGCGAGCCTAAGCCGTCACTAGGACATCCCCTTAGGGCTCCCGGACTGTGAGAGGGGACAGGCTGGGCTGAGGCATGCTCCCCCAGTGCATGAATTTTCATGCACCGGGCCTCTAGTATACACATAAAACAGTCCTTGAAAAGTTGGCAAAATAGTTTATAAATAATTACAGTTTAATACAATGAGAAAAATAACCCCCCAAATTGCAAATTTAAAAGAAAAACACATAGGAAATATTGGAAATAAATAACTGTGAATATATGTGCATGGGCAGCTATTCTTTCCTCATTTACTCTGGTTGTAATAGAGTAGCTGTTGCTCTAAAATCCTTTTTAGATTAGAATGCTTTGTGCTTTGAATCCTTTCTCCTTCCATCTTCTAACAAACTTAACTTTAAATATATCCACTCTTTATTGTCTCCAGTTACATCATTGATCTGTCACATCTACATTTAAATATAACATTGTTTTCATCTTAAACATTGCCCCCTTACAAACTCCACCAGCTACTACCCTATATCTGTCATTTGTCTTTGCTGCAAATCATTCTAGAGTCAACTTCCATCGTTATTAGGATTCTGTTCCTACTAGTCTTTTAAAATTGCTCTCATAAACTCATTAACAGTCTCTTGGTATATCTCAGTCTTCTGATCTATGGCTGCTTCTCATTTTGCTCTGAGCAAACTCATCCATGCCAGTGGATTCAATTATCAATGAAATCAGTTCTCAAAAAGAGTCCCTGGGGGAATTGTTGGGATATACTGAAGTGAATTGTTGATGAGAATATGTAGTTTGAAAACACATATTACAAATGACAATCATTGTTCAATACAAACTATTGAGTGTAAACTCTAAATGTTTTGGATAGCAGAAAAATAGAAAAGATAGTCCTAAAGCATTTTATTTATGAATCTTATCTAGACATATCCCAAGGAAATTTCAGTACACTAAAGACCATGAAAACAAGAGAAAACACAATTATGTACAATTTGACAATATACGACTTAACAAGCAAATTGAAAATACAATACTTAATAGCAAGTTTAAAGCCAGAATACAGTAGAATAAAAATTACCATGCCCAGCCGGTGTTGTTCAGTGGTTGAGCGTCGACCTATGAACTAGGAGTCACAGTTAAATTTGCAGTCGGGGCACATGACAGGGTTGTAGGTTGCAGTGTTGCAGGCTAGATCCCCAGTGGGGGGCATGCAAGAGGCAGCCAATCAATGATTCTCTCTCATCATTGATGTTTCTATCTCTCTCTCCCTCTCCCTTCCTTTCTGAAATCAATAAAAATATATTTGTAAAAAAAAAAAGATGCTCAAAGAATTAAGATTTGGAGAAAATTAAGGAAACTGCTAGTATTTGACTCTATGATAAAGACTTTATCAGGGCTCTACCACTTAATTGCACAGTGACCTTGAGAAAATCACCTAACCTCTTATAGTTTGTTTTTTCCTCTGTGTAAAAGGATGATCATACTGTCTAACTTATTTGTTTGTGATGAAAATGAAAGAACACATTCAAAAAATTTTAGAACAAAATTTGGAACATAGTAAGAATATAATATTTGCTGGGCTTAATCTTATTTCTATTGGTATTCTCAATAGATAAGAAGTATTCCCTAAGTGATTTATTTATTAGTCCATTTCCCCCAAAATATTTAAAATGCTACTTATATTATAGTTCTAATTACAGTAGATGATGAGATATATGTCTAAAACCTCTATTTTATCTTATTGTTCTGTCTGTGCATTTCCATAACAGGAGTAACTCATACTTTAAAATAATTTTATAATAGTGAGCATTCTTCTCTTGTTCCTGGAATTAATTTTTAATTTTTTATGACTAAACATAGGACTTTTAGTTTGAGCCATATATTTAATTTGCTAAGAAAACACAATGCTAATTGCCTTTGCAAAATGCTGGAACATTTTGCATTTTCAGTATTATTCATGAATATGCCCACATCCCACGCCTTTTCTAACAGCAGATTTCCTAATGTTCTTTCTTTCTGCTAATATGTTTCTTCGTTATCAATCTGCAGGGTGAAAAATATCTCATTTTAATTGTTATTTTATAGATACAAAGAAATTACATCTTTTCTATGTTACTCTACTTTTATTCAGGTATTTTTTTTAATTTCTCCCAGTAAAGTTTTATATAGTCTTTTTCTTCCTTTAATACCTATACATTGCTTGATAAATTTATTTCTTGGTGTTTTATTTTCATTGTATTTGTATTTCTTATGTAAATGAAATTTTCCCATTACATTTGAATTTGTTTTGTTGGTATAAATGGAAGATATTAATCATTGTATATAAATTTTACATTTCAAATATGTAAAATTTGATTTTGTTCTCTTGTCTGAATGCGTAATCTAGCACTTTTAAAACTATTTTAAATAATAGTGGTGAAAGCAGCATCTAAATTTTGTTCCTGAAATTAAATTCAATCTTTTCAAATATTTTACAATAAAATATGACTTTTAATATGAGTCATATATTATACTTTTTAAGGAAGCATTCATAACTTACTGAAGGTTGAGTTATGTAAATTCCTTTATTGACATCTACCAGGATGACCATATTATATCAACTTTTGACCTATTAATATGGTAAATTATATTCATGCAATTCTTAGGGGTTCCTGTTATTGAACTGTTTGCATTCCTAAAATGCCTCCCATTTCATAATTATGTATTATTCTGTTGATCTGCTGTTGGAATATATTTGCCAATGTTTCATTTCAAAATTTTGCATCAATACTTGTTCATATCATATTTTGAGTAGTTTTCTTCACATTTGCTATTTTGTCATTCCGTGCTCTGGAACAATTTAAAATGCACAGAAGTTATAGGAGCATGACTTCTAAAAGAATGATCTCAGTAGGCAGAGAGAGAGATGGATTTAAAATCTGGTCCTGATACCATTGCAATTAACCTAGTTATTAATGACAAGAAAGGAGCAAAGGGAAAGCCAGATATTGTAGGTATGTCATTTGTGGAGCTTCTCCAAGAAGTTAAAGAGAATGGTCTCGGGTTTGATTCCTGGTCAGGAGCACATGTCTGCATTGCAGACTCTATCCTAGGCCCAGTTGGGTGCAAGAGGAAGGAAATCAATCCATGTGTCTCTCTCACATGGATCTCTCTCTCTCTTTCTCTCTCTCCCTCCCTCTCTTCCACTCTCTCTAAAAATAAATGGAAAAAATATCCTAGGGTGAGGATTAACAACAACAAAACAATGGTCAAAGTACATAAAAGGCCAATTGAAAAATAAGGAAAGAAAATTAAATCAATAAAAATAAAAAGATGCTTACTTTCACAAGCTATCAAAAATGCAGATTAAAGGAAGACATTTTTCAACTTTCAGATTGCTAATGAAAAACAATATTAACAAAGATAAAAGAACATGAGGAAACCCATTGTCAGGAAAGACATGGGGTATGGGTGTCCTAGTGCAATGATGGTGGAAATGCAAACTGATCCAGACTTTTTGAAAGAGCAATTAGAGATGTGCCTCAAAATTTGGTAATTAAGTATTCCTTAGCTCAGCAGATCTTCTAAGAATGTTTCTAAGATGATAGCACAAACAGAAAACATTTAAAAGTGCATGCACAAGCATGATCACTGCAGCATTACTTTTAATAGGGAGCATTTGGCAACAACCTAAACGTCAATCAAGTGAAGAGTGGCTTAGTAAAGACCTGTAAAGCCAAATGCTTTGCAGTGCGAAAATGGTGATGTCAATAGACATGAAAAGGGGTCCACACTACATTGATGACTGACAAAAGCAAGCTATTAAATAACATGCATTTGCAACAACATGGATGGACCTTGAGACCATTATGCTAAGTGAAATAAGTCAGTCAGAAAAATCTAAGAACCATATGATTTCACTCATATGTGGGATATAAAACTGAAACTCAGGAACACAAACAGCAGTGTGGTAGTTACCAGGAAGAAGGGGGTGGAGGGAGAAGGGGGTCAAGGAAAGAGTTGACTTTTGGTGGTGAGCAGATGGTGCAATATATAGGCCTTGTAAGTTTGAAACCTATATGTTCATGTTGACCAATGTCACCCCAATCAATTTAATAAAAAAATAAAAATAAATAGATAAATAAAACAATAATCAAAGGCCAATTAAAAATAAGGAAAGAAAATTAAATCAATAAAAATAGAAAGATGCTTACCTTTACAAGTTATCAAAAATGCAGATTAAAGGAAGAAGCTCCACAAATGATATACCTACAATATCTGGCTTATAAGTAACATGTTACTTATAAAAATAAGTAACATGGAGTATAACCTTATTCATGTAAAAGTTTATGTAGGTGTGTGTACTTATATGTGCACATATATTAATATCTGACTAAAAAAATCTTGGCCTCTTGTTCTCTTCTTAAGACCTATTTTCGCAGGTATCTCATTTAAGAAAACAACAGTTTATCATAAATATTTGAAAGGCAACTTTACTTTTAGTTCCTATTCTTGAAAAGTGCTGTGATGGAGAACACATTCATAATGCATAACAAAACTGATTAAACACTCTCTCCTCTTTATATCTGTCTCCCTCTAAGTGTCCAATGCTTCTTCAATTCATGTAATTGGAGGTACAGCTTTAGAAATCTCTAGTGCCTGTTACTAGTTTAACAACCAGAGAGAAGGAGGGAAGGAGGGGGAGAGACAGAGAGATAGATGAGAGATAGAGATAGAGATAGAGATAGAGATGGAGAGAGAGAGAGGAAGAAAGAGAGAGAGAGAGAGAGAGAGAGAGAGAGAGAGAGAGAGAGAGAGAATTCCCAGTGTCTTGCCCCAGATTTCCTGGGGTGGAACTTACACTGAATTAAAATGTCAGATCTTTCATTATTCATATAGAGGACATAAAAGGCTAGGGTGAGGGAGGAATATTCATACAAAAAAAAGTACTGGACAGATAAACCTATAAAGATAATTACAAAGATAAATATAGATTCTTAACCAAAACTTCCTGGTTTTTGCTCAAGGAAAAAAAATAGATCAATTTTTGTGCATTGCAATGTTTCCTAGTTCACATTGTTCTTAATACAAGACTTTATTCTGTACCATTAAGAAAAAGTTTCTAGTGCTTTCTGTGAGATTTTCCTATATGCATCATAAAGACTTGTAGTATGTTCAAGATCTGTGATTTCTTATATAATTGCTTGAATTATATGTAGAAGTGTACATGATTTTAGACAAGATCACAATGTCTCAACTTTGGCACTATTGACAATTTGGACTGCATGATTTCTTTTTCCTTGTTGGAGGTGGTGAAACTGACCAGTGCTTTATAGAATTATTATTAGCATCTCTGGGTTCTAGCCATTGAATGTCAGTAAGGATCTTCCACACACCACCCACCAAGGTGTGTCAATAAAATATGTCCAGATATTGCCAACTGTGACATAAGGGGCAAAACTACACCTTGTTGACAAACTCAAGAACTAGCACAGATCTTTTTTGGGGGGGCTGGGGCTACATAGTATTTTATAGAGATTTAAATATATACACATATGTATGTACACCTATGTGAACATCTATATCATATAATCTTTATATCATGATAAATTTTGTGTTTATATTTTGTGAAATAACAAAAGTGGACCATGTCAAAAGTAAGCACCAAAAGAGGCTAAAGCTCAAACAATGAATACACATTTATTTCTAAAATTCATGAAAAGATGATCAAATAAAAACAAATTATAAGGAAATGTCATGACAAGAACTAAATTGGCACTGATAAAAATACTACAAAGATGTGAACAATGCAACTACCAGGGGTGAGGAACTGGCAGAGTTCAGCCAAAGTCCAATTAGAAGTATTCTGCAAGGAAAATGGAGGCTACTCAAATTTATTTTTTAATCATTTTGTTGTTTCTTTCTTCAAGGCAGAATATGCTTCATTTTTATGTATAATTCTAGACCAGTGGTTGGCAAACTGCGGCTCACGAGCCACATGTGGCTCTTTGGCCCCTTGAGTGTGGCTCTTCCACAAAATACCATGTGCGGACACACATGTACAGTAAGATTGAAACTTTGTGGCCCATGCTCAGAAGTCGGTATTTTGTGGAAGAGCCACACTCAAGGGGACAAAGAGCCGCATGTGGCTCGCAAGCCACAGTTTGCCGACCACTGTTCTAGACTGATGAAAAGATTCAGAGAATTACAAAAATTCCCTGGTAAAATGCACCATGTGCCCATGTCCTCTAAATATTGTCTATGGCTGAACGCATTGAACAAATAATGTTGAAGGCATTGCTGAGTAGAATGAGACAATGAGAATATAAAATAAAGAGAACACACAAACATCAAAACTCTTGCTGGTTTAGAAGACCACCCTGCAAATTTGCTTTGGGTCAATTCATCAATGTGCCCAAAGAGCTCTCTCTTGCTTTCAGAAGAACTTACTGTGATGAAAATCTTTGATGAACATTGACATCAGATTTGATCATCAGCACTAATATCTACTAAAATAAACAACACACACACACACACACACACACACACACACACACACACACACACATGTCCTACCTAAGTTAATGCTGTTATTGGTGGAACTGGCCAGAGGATCCATAAGGAAAGCTTCCAATACACAGATGCAGAGTCAAATCTACTATCTGCAGATATTAAGAACTAGTGGCCCAGTGCATGAAATTCGTGCACGAGGGGGGGATGGCCCTCAGCCCGGCCTGCACCCTCTCCACTCTGCCCCTAACCACTCTGCCTGCCGGCCTGCTCGCCCCCAACTGCCCCCTGCCTCCGGCCTGCTCAACCCCCAATGCCCCCTGCCAGCCTGATAATCCCCAACTGCCCCCTGTGGCAGAGTGCTCACCCCCAACTGCCCACCCTGCTGGCCTGCTCACCCCCACCTCCCCTCCCCACTGGCCTACTCATTCCCAACTTCCCCCCTGCTGGCCTGCTCACTCCAAATTGCCCCCCTGCTGTCCTGATCACCTCCAACTGACCCCCACTGATGGCCTGCTCACCACCAACTGGCCCCCCTGCTGGTCTGCTTACCCCCCACAGCCCCAACCCCCCATCAGCCTGATCACCCACAACTGCCATCTCATCCTGGCCTGATCACCCAAAACTGCCCTCCCCTCTTGGCCTCTAACCGCCTCTACCTCGGCCCTGGCACCATGGCTTTGTCCAGAAGAGCATCTGGAAGTTCTACCAGTCTAATTAGCATATTCCCCTTTTATTAGTATAGATAGAGGCCTGGTGCATGGGTGGGGGCCAGCTAGTTTTCCCTGAAGGGTGTCCCGGACCAGAGTGGGGGTCCCACTGGGGTGACTGGCCAGCCTGGGTGAGGGGCTGAGGGTGGTTTTCAGGCTGGTCAAGCCCCCCAGTGGGGACCCTCACCCCATGTGGGTGTGGTTAGCCTGGGTGAGGGGCTGAGGACTGTTTTCAGGATGGCAACACCCCCTTCAGTGTGGGGGTCCCTACTGGGGTGCCTGGCCAGCCTGGGTGAGGGTCTGATGGACATTTTCAGGCTGGCCATGCACCCCGGCAATCCAAGCTCCCAGCCTCTCCTTTTTTTTTTTCAGCACCTCCTTGAGCAGAGGCCAGGGCAGGATTGAAGCAGGTATCAGGGATTTATTTATCTTCTATAATTGAAATTTTGTAGCCTTGAGCTGAGCCCAGGGCCAGCCAGGGCAGGTGGGAATCTTGGCTTCCTCCATCGCTGGGAGCAACCCAAGCCTCCTGCTTGCTCCAGCTCCTTGGCTGCCACCATCTTAGTTGGGTTAATTTGCATACTCGCTCCTGATTGGCTGGTGGGTGTAGCAGAGTGGTGGAGTGATGGTTAATTTGCATGTTTCTCTTTTATTAGTGTAGATTCTTCATTCCCCTCTGCCTCCCATCCCTTTTAATATATATTATTGTAGGCAAGAAGTGTCATTGAAGATCGTTGTACATTTCAGAAAAGCAGTGTTTTGGATAAATTGAAAAGTAATACAAAGTAATTTTGATGCATGTCAATAAATTAGCTGGAAATAAATTACAGAAATGGAGTTACACAGCTTTATTACACCGGCGGACTCAGAGGAGGTTGCCTCTCAAATTCTGAGCAAGTCAATATGGTGGAAGCCTCTCTTTTTATCCCCTTTTGGTGTCTTTGTCTCCCAAATATGGATTATACTTCTGGATCTTTCGTGGGCTTAGCAAAAAGCCCCAGGTGTTGGGAGTCTTGAGACCATACCTAAGGGCCTGGCCTGGCGCCAGCACTGATAATCCCCTTCTGGGGGCTGTGTCATGGTTTATGGCCTCTGTAAAATGTGAGCATTTAGGTAACAGGTCTTGCAAGACCAGTTTGTGGAGAAAGGGGGCAATGACTTAATTATAGGTTATCAACAATGTACACTGGGCTTGCTGGCACAGATTCAGATTGATAGCCCCCCCCCCCCAATATCAGGGTTACATTGGAATTAGCCTTTTAGCCTTCTCAATATACAATTAATTCATATAAGATACATTAAAATTGGAACAGATAAGAATAGTATTTTAACTCTCTATATATAACTGTTACATAACTTTTAGCTATTAATGTTTTCTCTGTTCCTATTATGCTCATATCAGTGCTGTTCTTAACAAAGTGCACCCCACACCTAGCCCATTAATTTCTCTAATTTCTCAGGTTTATCCAGATTTTTTTTAAAAATTAAGCACATAAATAAACTCTTTTTTCAATAGAAATACATCTTCAGGCTAGGCATGTATAAAATATAATTCTTGATACATTGGTTAGGACAGGAAAAGGAAGAGTTGACACAACAAAATCCTTCATTTAGTCCCAGGGGCCAAAACCAAGCCATTCTCTGATTTTTAAATAGAGTTTATTGGAATGCAACTACCCTGTTTATTTTCATAATGTCTATAGCTGCTTTTGTGATGTAAAGGCAGAGTTGAGTAGTTGCAGAATTGACACTGTGCCCTGCAAAATTGAAAATATTTGCAATCTGGCCCTTTGTGAGAAATGATTGCCAACTCCGGGCATAGACTATCAAAGCGAAGTGATTATAGAAATATTTCAATCCTTTTAGTTTTTGGAGGGGGGGTGGGGGGAAACTGAGACCTAGAGGGAGTATATGACTTACCCAAAGTCACATAACTTATCAGTAGCATAGTAGTTATGAGAAAAAATGTTTCCTCATGTCCTTTGGTACAAATGGATTTCACCTCCAAGAATTATAACTAAAGTCCATGGTTATCCAAAAATCATATTTCAGCCTATTAGGTATCACAAAGGTTTTGGCTTTAGATAGTGAGTGAAAAGACTGATCTCTGAACTAAATCTCCCTGGCTTTTTCCTGTAGATTAGATGAAATTATGTATCTATGTGTTTAGCCCAGCACCTGACTCGAGTTAATTTTCTTTCAACTTTCATTTCTCTAGATCAGTAGTTCTCAACCTTCCTAATGCCGTGACCCTTTAATACAGTTCCTCATGTTATGGTGACCCCCAATTTCATTGTTACAAATTGGACATAATTAAAGCATAGTGATTAATCACAAAAACAATATGTAATTATATATGTATTTTCTGATGGTCTTAGGCGACCCCTGTGAAAGGGTTGTTCGACCCCCAAAGGGGTCGCGACCCACAGGTTGAGAACTGCTGCTCTAGATGAACAAACTGAAGTCTAATGGGTATACGTAGTAGCTTGTTTTGAGGCCGTACATGGAATGAGAATTAAAGGTAGAATTCACCCTTGGGAATTTAAGATTCAAAGTTCAGTCTTCATTCTATAATGCCAAATGAACAATTCAATTATAGAACACTAGAAAAGTAATTATAACATGGTCACTTCATGTAAGAAAAAAACAAACCTGTGTCTTATGCATCCTTAAAATAAAATACATTTAGAAGGGTAAAAGTATATATAAAACAATCAATAAATCAACAAATAAAAGTTCTAACATTTCCAAAAGTAAAATTTGGCAATTAAAAGTGTAAATTGGTGCAGCCACTATGGAAAACAGCACAGAGGTTCTGCAACAGGTTAAAAAATAGAACTAACATATAAAAATGATAGTATGAGAAGATTTTCTCCATGCAAGAAAAAAATCTCAGAAGGTACAAAAGAAAATACTAAAATAAATAAAGATATAATTCTCTTTTTCGCTCTCTAATATATATAATTACCTATATATAAATATAATACATATGTAGATTTCTGTTCACAGAAACATGCAATAAAATATTTAAAGGCTCTTAAATTAGGATGTAATAACTGCTTTAAGAAATTGTTTTTTTAAAAAACATACTGTCATTTGCTGAGTGATACAATATAGACTTAGCTTACATTAATTTCTTAATCCATTCAAATAGTTTCTGTTACCTTAAAGTGAGACCCTACTATTCTCTAATGAGAAACATTAAATCATTTAATATTTAGCTCATAAGAAAACCATTCCAAGTGTGTATTCAGCCTTTAATAACATTAATATACATGAAAAAAATCAATATACAGAACCATCCTCAATAACCAGTTAACTGTTGGATCTTCCAAAACCAGAGACAGGTATTCTCAAGAGTCAAGACTTCTCAGACTTCTGCACTAATATATCCTGGCACACAGACTTCCTTTAATTTCATTAACAGATTATCATGTTGGCGTATCTCTGCATCTCTCCTTATAAGAGCAGACACAGCTTGTGCTGCTCACACTTTGGTCACTGACACCTTTTGTATTTGTCAGTTCTTCCTTTAGGTCACAATCCTTCTGACTGTCAAATGTGATGTCCAAAATTATTAGAGCTTATCCTTGAAGTTTCTGGACTAGAAAATGGAGAAGACTCTCAAGCCCTATTTTCTTTCTCAAAGGAATCATCTTCTTGGAACTCAAATTTCTATTAAGTACCTGGGATATTAAATACACAGGATCCCACTGTGAACTATGTCTTTTCCTCTTATGAATGGGTCTACTTCCAGGCGACTGTTCAATAGCAGGAAGTTTAATCTTATTCATATCCTTTAGAACATCCAACATGTTTGGAACATCTTTGTTTTTCTGGTTTTTTGAATGACGACTATAATTGGTCTTACTGGCACCTGGTTGTTGTTTTTTCATTTCAGTTGCTGAATTATCTGAGTCACAAATACGATTATATTCTGGCTGCACAAGAGAACATGGAGGCTGCAGCGAAGAAAACTGAGGGGGCTGTGTAGGAGGAGGAGGAGGAGGAGCAGGAAGCACTGAACTTGAAAATGGATCTGGTTTGACACTCAGTTGAGCAGTTTCTAATGATGGCACTTGTCCCAAACCAGCAGGCCCATAAGTCAAGTCAAAGGAGCCAGAATTAGTACTGTTTTTCAGTTCCTGCATTTGCAAAACTTCAGCAATCTGAGAGCAAAGAATAGTTAGTTCGTCTTCAAGGGCAGGTACTTTTTTAATTGCAGCTTCATTTACAGACTGATAATTTTCCATTGCTTTGTTATGTCTTAGAGCAGGTAACAGTGGATCTCAAACTAATTGCAAAGGATGGAAAACTTCAGTCTCCTTATCCTCATTTTTCCATATACCATTTCTCAAAATCAGGCCAGCGACAAGCTTCTAAAGGAAGAATTTTCCCAATAATACAAACAATACTCCAAGCTGATCCATAGCCTTTATTTCCCTAAATCTGCAAAACCTGGTCCATGGGGACACCAAAATGTTCCAGTATTTCTCTTAAGATATTCAATATGAGAGACATTGATGAAGCAAACACAGAAGCAAATTCAAAGGACACATTATCAGTTTCTTGATACCTTCCTCCGAAGCCGAGCCTCCCAGGAAACTCAGGAACATCAAGATGCAGTCGTTAAGGAACACAGCCTTGGAATCCTCAGTCCACGAAGCCCAACTGTGCTCGACCTGGTTCAGAATCGTTCAGATCCGAGTCTGCCCTCATCCTCAGCCTGCGGGCTACAGGTGATAATGATGCCCCCAGTGACTTGGGTCTGGACCCTGGGGCTCTCCCTCAGCCAGAGTAACTCCGCCTGCTCCCCTGCCAAATGAGTTTAATTCTAGATTTATCTTGACTGCACCCCCCCCCACGTCAGGCCAGGGTCTAGTAGGAAGAATCCGCAGTAACTATCTGCCTGTTGGCGTCCTGGTTCATCAGAAGTCTGCAACTTGGTGTGTCCTGCCATCACATTTTCCTACCACCACAAGAACATGACTCATCTCTTGGCCTCCACAAGCCATTAGACTATATAAGTAAGTGATTAGAGACCTTCACACTCCCTTCACTTTGTAGGCTAAACATAGCTAACCCAGTTTAATTTTCTTAGAGGGAGTGGGGGGAGAAGAAATAAGTAGGTAATTGCCAGAGAGAGAGGGTAAGGTAGATGCCATTAAGTTGTCTCTTTCCAGGGAGGAAGAGCTTAGACAGCTTGAAGATACCAGGAGAAAAGAGAGCTTGAAAACTGTATTTCTGTGGCTTCCTTTCATTAAAAAAGAATGCTCAGGGAGTACCCATAAGACGGTCAGCTGATTTCTCAACAGAAACTATACAGGTCAGAAGGGAGTGGCAAGAAATATTCAAAGTGATGAAGAGCAAGAACCTACAACCAAGATTACTCTACCCAGCAAAGCTATCATTTAGAATTGAAGGTCAGATAAAGAGCTTGACAAATAAGAAAAAGCTAAAGGAGTTCATCACCACCAAACCAGTATTATATGAAATGCTGACGGGTATTCTTTGAGAAGAGGAAGAAGAAGAAAAAGGTAAAGATAAAAAAATTATGAACAACAAAGTGACAACAAATACATATCTATCAACAAGTGAATCTAAAAATCAAATGAATAAAAAATCTGATGAACAGAATAAACTGGTGAATGTAATAGAATCAGGGACATGGAAATGGAGCAGACTGACAATTCTCAGGGGGGAAAGGGGTGTGTGTGGGGGGTGCAGGAAGAGATGGGACAAAGATCTTATATGCATGTATGCAGTACCTATGGATGCGGACAGTGGGGTGGCAAGGGCCTGGGGTGGGGTGGGAACCAGATGGAGGGGAGCTATGGGGGGAAAAAGAGGGACATCTGTAATAATCTGAACAATAAAGATTAAGAAATAAAAATAAAAAAATAAAAGGAAAAAAAGTTCAATAAAAATACAAATGTTTAAGCAACTATAAAAAAAAAGAATGCTCATTACTATGTTACCTTTTCTACATAGCAACAGGTGAATTCCTGCTGGTTTTGCTATCCTTTCTTTCCCTGGAAGCAATATAAGAGAGAGGGGGATTCTGCTTAGTTCTTCTTAGGCAAGTCACCTCTGACTCTACTTGCCTTTAACCTCAGACCAGCATCCCCTATTTTACCCACTCAGATTTCAATGTCCTGCAAGACCTGTAGCTATCTGTCCTACTACTACACCCAAACTAAATTAAATCCAGAAAGGTTGCAGCCTACACCAGGGTTTTCATTCTCAGGATTATGGACATTTAGAGCCAGATAATTCCTTGCTGTTGGGGGCTATGCTGTATAATGTAACATGTAGCAACATCCTTGCCTTTTACTAGTATCCATTTATACCAGTAAAACCTATCCCACAGTTACAACTCCAAAACAATCTCCAGATACTGACAAATGTCCACTGGGGAGGGAGAAAAATCACTCTCAGAATGAAAACCACTGGCCTATAGTGATAAGAAGACAGCTGATATGTGGTGATAGAGCTGGGTATGGAGCAGGGTCCTTTGTTCTTCTCTCTCAGGGAGGCGAAGAGGCTAAGACATGGCTTTGGTTTGAGTGCTAGGCCTACACAAAACACAGATATGACATATAGGGACTGCTGCTACAAAACCAAGAAACACATTTAGTGATTTCTCTGATCACTTCATGTTTCCCATTTAATTTTTATCCCTTCATCATGACATGTCTACATAAAGTTCAATTCATTTAACAAATTGTTATCCCATTTTAGGAAAATGCCTGGGTATGGATGAGCCAGAAGGCCTAGTCTCAATTTGACTAAAACTGTTGAGTAGCTTCACGTAGAAACCTCCCGGAGCTCCTAATATCCTGCAGAGGAGAAAGAGCAAATGGATTGAGTCAGCAGGCATCTCCTTATGCCTTTTAGCATCACTTGTGCTCTCTCTGGAGTCACAGGCAGTTCACACTGCTGAGCTTACACAAACACTATCAACCTTTTTCTCATGGATCCCAGATCACGGTTTTAGCAGCCTTGCAAAGTGTCTAGTATTATAATTATTTTTAGAAAATAAAGGTCAGGGAGTACCATAAGGAAGTTTCTTCAGTGAAGTCATATTATAAAACTTTGATTTTTGTTTTGGCTCTTTTTTTACTGTGTTGTCCTGAATAAGTCTTACTCCTCTCTGTGCTTTACTGTGCTCATCTGCTAAATGTGTATGATTATAGTTGCACTATCTGTGTCACAGGATTTCTATAAATAGTAGATGAAATTCTTGCAAGTGGCAAAGCACTAAGCAATTTTAAGGTTTTTTTTTTCTCTAAAGCATTCTAACTGATGTGTGGAGAATAAGAAATTAAAATGCATACCTGAGAAAGGGCTTGCCCTTTCTGTGACTATCTTTAAATACAGGAGGGGTTCTGGTTTACTCTGATATGTTATGATCTTCTCAATCACATGAGAAATTAGCTTTTCAGGTTATTCCAAAATCATAAAATATGGTAATTGAGAGGCCAACCTAATCCAATCCCTTAATTTTACAAAAGAGAAAAATGAAACTCATAAAAGGTAAATAATATATTTAAGATCACGCAGTTCATTAGTGGTGGATACAGTACAGGAACCCAGTCCAATGTGAGTTTTATCAAGGTCAAGTCTGGTTTGGTCATCCTAAATAAATTGCTTGTCCACTAAAACAAAGAAAAGGAAAATATGTGGTTTCTAAATATAATCAACCATTGGGAATATGGAGAAGACTAAGCACTCAATTCAATTCCTTTGGCTTGGATTAGCTCCTGTGGTATTTTCTCAGGATTTTAGATAGCATGACTTCTAACCCAATGGATTGGGATGGACCTTAGAAACCTGTAAATATCCTTTTTAATTTTCTTTTTTGGGGGTTCATGGGGACTTGGGTGGTGGTGGAGTACTCACCATGGTTTAGAAGGCCTAAAGATTTATTTATCTTTTTATTATATTTGTTGTTGAAAGTATTACAGATGTCCTCCTTTTTTTCCCATTGACCTCCTCCACCACAGTCCCTCCCCCTCCCCAGGCTTTCACCGCAGTATTGTCTGTGTCCATGGGTTATGCATATCTATCTATATAATAGAGGAATATGCAAATTAGCCAGGGCACTGTAACATCACAACCAAACAACAGGGACCTGAGGCTGCATGGCGCCTGGCAGGAGCAAGGGACCTCAGGCTGCACCCCCCACCCTGGCGCCGGGCCTGGAGACCTCAAGCCATGCTCCCCACCCCACAGGGCTTGCCAGGGGACCTCAGGCTGTGCCCCCCACCCTGGTGCTGGGCCTGGAGACCTTAGGCCACACCCCCACCCCGGCACTGGGCTGGGAGATGTCAGGCCACACCCTCCACCGCAGTGCCAGGCCAGGGGACCTCAGGCTGCGCCCCTTGCCCAGTGGGACTTGACAGGGGACCTCAGGCTATGGCCCCCACCTGGCAGGGCTTGATGGGAGACCTCAGGCTGCACCCCCTGCCCAGGAGGGCTTGACAGGAGACCTCAGGCTGTGCCCCTCACCTGGCGGGGTTTGACGGGGGACCTCAGGCCATAGCCTCCATCTGGATAGGCTTGTTGAGGAACCTCAGGCCGTGCCCCCCCACCTGGCAGGGCTTGACAGGGACCTCAGGCGGTGCCCCCCACCTCAGTGCCAGGCCAGGGGACCTGAGGCTGCACCCCCTGCCCGGAGGGGCTTGATGGGGGGGTCTGACCAGGTCTTGGTCTAACCCATGGGGGTAGGGCCGCCGGGTCTAGGTCTCCCATGTTTTCGAAGCACTTGAGGGTGGTGGGTGGGGACATGATTCTAGGACCTACAGCGTGCCCCAGATTCTGACAGGAGGGAGATTTTCATATACATTTTACTAATTTTCTTTCATCTCTGACACTTCTATTATAAAGAAAGGGCAAATAGCAATATTAAAATATTTCCTCTAATTAATTCCCTTTTAATGTGCACGGATTTCATGCACCGGGCCACTGGTATGCATATAAGTTCTTTGGTTAATCCTAAAGATTTATTTAATCTTGGCTCTCATTTTGTTTTCTCAAATGATCTTGCATCATGATTGGTTACAGTCTTTTTCTGAGGTATGAAAAGACACTGCTGTACATGCATTCAAACTGAGACCTTACTTGATATCTTATTAGTTTTCAGGCACCAGCTGCTAGACTTTCAGTATCCAATACAATGTCACACTGAGGCCATGCTCACCCTGTGCTACTTCCAACCAATAACTGAGCACAACAGGAACACTAGAGCCAGGCCATTTCACCACACTGTGAGACTTCTATAATTGGCTATCTTTGCCCTTTGGTTTCCTACTGCTCTGGACTGGCCAAGGTATTCTCAGAGTAGTGCTGAAGTCTGAAGAACTTCCTATCCAAACATCCTTTGTCCCTTATCTCCTTTCAGAGAAGTCAGATCTACAGTGGGGTTTGGTGTTCTCTCAGCATACACTGGTTGCCTCTCCCTTCTATACTTCATAGTGTTTTTCCCAATAAATATTTTGCACTTCCAATTCTTCTTTGACATGAGTTTCTCAGATAACCAGAAAAGATACATAATGCAATAGAAAGTATTCTTCCTTAAAATGTTTGTAACTGGAACCCCTTTAAGACATTAGATTGAACTATAAGTTCATAGAAAATACAGGAGATATAGGAACATGTTAAATGAGGTCATGAGCAAATAATCAGACAAATGGAAAGGTGGAACATTTTCCCTAATGTCATCTAAAAGAGAGTATTCCAGACTGAATCTTGAGAGACATAAGAACCAAAGGTGATGCATAATCATTGATGAGATATATATTTCAAAGATTAGGCTATATAAAAGATTTTAGGAAAGTTTAAATATGAACTGGATATTAAAAAATATTATGAAATTATTTTTACTTTTGTTAGCTGTTTTAATAATATTGTGGTATATAGAAAAATCTTACTTTTTAGAGATATATACCAATAAATTAAGGTACAAAATGCAAAAATGATTATAACATTCTTTGAAATACTTCATAATATAAAAATATAGATGAGTAAAATATGGAAAAATATCCTGGGGGTATTATCGCCACTATAAGAAGCAAATAAAAATGCTAACTTGCACCACCACTATTTAGCTTTTCTTTGAAAATTGTAGTTAATAAAATAACACCAAGAATGATAACAGCATCAACAAATTATTTATAATGCTTACTATGTGCATTATTCTAATCATTTTGCATAAACTAACTCATTTTATCTTTAAAACAACTTATAAGGTAGGTAACTATATTTCAATTTTACAGAAAGCTAAGATAAAGAGATGTAAAGTATCTAGCCCATCAAAGCATAGCAGTAATGTGGTGAAGCTACATTTAAACACATGCACTTTGGTTCCAATAAAATTAAATAAACACATATACATATGTGTTAGGTAGATGACGATGATGATTGTAGATAGGTAGAGATAGATAAATAGATAGATATAAATAATTATTTGTATATTTATTTTTATATGCCTAGAAAACTTGAACAAATTCACTGTACCTTTTAAAAACTAATTACAGGTCCATTATGGTAAAATAGAGCACATTTACTATACCAAACACAAAATTTATTTAGGAATATCCTAAGTTAAACTTTATATTTCCTATAAATATAATGTATAATTTTCTATTTGTTCCATCAAAAGACCATTCAAAAACTTTGGGAAATTGAGTCAAAGATATATATCTTTAATAATAGGTGATAATAACTACGATAATTTTTAATTAAAAAATGTAAATTGCAGTTAAATCTTGTTTTATATCCCTTTCATGTGTATAGCACAGTGATTAGACAATAATATACTTTATAAAAGTTTCCCCCCTGATATTTCCAGTACCCAACTTGTACCATACATAGTTATTACAGTACTAGAGGCCCGGTGCATGAAATTTGTGCACTGGGGAAGGGCCCCTCAGCCTGGCCTGCATCCTCTTTCAGTCCGGGACCCCTTGCTCCTTATCTCCCACCTGCTTGCTGCTCCTTACCACTCAGCTTGCTGTTTCTTGTGCTGCTGTGGAGGCGGGAGAGGCTCCTACCACCACTGCTACACTCGCTGGTCATGAGCCTGGCTTCTGGCTGAGTGGTGCTCCCCCTGTGGAAGTGCACTGAACACCAGGGAGCAGCTACTGAGTTGAGTGTCTGCCACCTGGTGGTCAGTGCACATCATAGTGACGGGTTGTTCTAGTCATTACGCCATAAGGGTCACTTAGGCTTTTATTATACAGAGTATTGACTGTATTTCCTATGCTATACTTTACATGCCCATGACTATTTTCTAAATACCATTCTATACTTCTCAATTCCTTCATATTTTTTACCCAGTTCTCTAACTCGCTTCCCTCTGGTAACCATTAGTCTGTTCTCTGTGTCTATGAGTCTATTTCTGTTTTGTTTGTTCATTTACATTGTTCTATATATAATTTTGATAAAGAATGGTCCTAAAAATATCAATGGCATTATAAAGATGGAAAAAAACTAACTGCTTTGTACTGGCAGAGAGGAATAGTTGAAAGGAACACATTACAGGTTCTGGATTTACATTAAAGAATATATAATTTACTATATGATGAGGTAGCATTTATAATTGACAGGTAAAAGTCAATTATTTAATTAAGTGTATTTTGATTACTATTTAGTCATTTTAAAAAAATAAAAATGTTTTCCTAACACGTAAAAGTTAAGATGTATCAAATGCTTTAAACGAAAAACTTAAACAAAAGATGAAGTACAAATAAATGTTGGTAATTTAAACACTAATTATCTTTAGGTAAAGTGAATATTTCTAAACATAATAAAAGTTAAAAAGCATTATAAAGATGAATAAAGCTAAATATAAATGTAAGAAAAAAAAGAGTCAAAATATAAACAAAATGTGAGAGCATTCACCATATCAGCAGCAAAGGGTTAATCATCCCAATGTACAAAATATCTTTTCTACTAAAGTATGACCACCTTCATAGAAAAATTTCCAAAAAATTAACAAAAGAAAATATGGAAGAACAATAAATATGAAAACTTAAAATTATAAAGATAATTCCTCATTTGTCAAATAATTATTGAGCACCACCATATTGTATATACTGGATGCTTCCTCTATTGGAGATGGTCTCCCCCCAGATCCTCACTTGGATGGCTCTTTCTCAAGATCAAATATGGTCCAATAGTCCCACTTCTAGGTATATAGGTGTACCAGTTAATACTGTGGATTTTTTTTCAATAGATGGAGTTACACATATGTTGATATATATGTGATTTGATATGTATGTTATTTTGTTGTATTGACAACAAGCTTCAAAACTTCATATGTCAAATTTGCTGAAGGTATTAACATCATAGATATTTTTACACTTAAAAATGTTTTAAAAAAGTTGAATTACATGCCAAAAAAGAGCATTTGTGGGAAGTTTTAATTCATTACTTTATTTTGAAGAAAAAGTTATTGTATACTTCAGGAAGCTCATGGTGAACATGCTCCATCTCAAGATAGTTGTGAATGCTGGTTTCAACGCTTTAAAAGTGATTATTTCGATGTGAAAGACAAAGAACCTCCAGATCAACAGAAAAAGTTTGAAGAGCAACAATTACAAGCATTATTGGATGAAGATACATTTCAAACTCAAAAACAACTTGCAGAAAGATTAAACATTGCTCAGCAAACAATTTCCGATCGTTTACAAGCAATGGGAAAGACTTTAAAGGAAGGAAAATGGGTGCCACATCAAGTGAACGAAAGACAAATGAAAAACTGAAAAGTCATCAGTACAATGTTGCTTCAATGGCATGAAAGAAAGTCTTTTTTGCATCGAATTGTGACTGGCGATGAAAAGTGGATTTATTTTGAGAATCCCAAATGCACAAAATCATGGGTTGATCCAGGTCAACCATCAACATCGACTGCAAGGCCAAATCACTTTAGAAAGAAAACAATGCTCTGCATTTGGTGGGATCAGGAAGGTGTGGTGTATTATGAGCTTCTAAAACCAGGTGAAACTGTTAATACTGATAACTACCTACAACAAATAATCTATTTGAACCATGTTTTGATTGTGAAATGACCAGAATGTGCCAGAAGACACGGCAAAGTAATTTTGCTTCATGATAATGTACCATCACACTCTTCAAAACCAGTTAAAGACACGTTAAAAGATCTTGCCTGGGAAGTATTAACTCACCTGCTGTATTTACCAGACCTTGCTCCTTCAGATTACCACTTGTTCTGATTGATGGCACACGCACTTTCTGAACAGCACTTCAAAACATATGAAGAAGTGGAAAATTGGGTCTCCGAATGGTTTGCCTCAAAACAAGAAAAGTTCTATTGGGATGGTATCCACAAATTACCTGAAAGATGGGGGAAATGTGTATGTAGCGATAGACATTACTTTCAATAAAGCAATTTTGATGTTTCTCTTGAAATTATTGTGTTTTCTTTGATTACAAAATTCGCCATTATTAACTGTTACACCTATATATATAGTATATCTACACTAATAAAAGAGAAACATGCAAATTGGTGTCACTCCACTATGTCCACCAGCCAATCAGAGTGACTATGCAAATTAAGCCAACAAAGATGGTGGTTAATTTGCATACACAGGCGTGGAGTGAAAACAGAAGGCTCTGGCCTGAGTGAAGACTGAAGACTGAAGAGTGAAGAG
>NW_005871406.1:486540-492472 GCF_000147115.1 Myotis lucifugus | reverse complement strand
CTCAGCTGCTGAAACGCAGGTTCTGGCCTTTGTTTATCTTCTGTATTTGAAACTTTGTTGCGACTCCAGCTCTGAGATCCTGGCTGACTGAAAGCAGGTTTCTGGGGTTTTGTTTAGCTTCTATATTTGTTACAATGTTGCTTAGAGTGCAGCTTAGAGGCCGGCAAGGAAGGCAGGGAAGCTTGGCTTCCTCCGTCACTGAAGCAAGCAAGCCTCCCTGTTAGCGTCAGCTGCCTGGCTGCCGGCCACCATCTTGGTTAGCAGTTAATTTGCATATCTCAGTGATTAGCCAATAGGGAAGGGGAAGGGTAGCGGCCGTATGGCTTACCATGTTTTCTCTTTTATATTAGATAGGATATTCAATGGAAGATTATTCACCATAAATAATGTATGAACCTGGAGGATATTATGCTGAGTGACATAAGTCAGACAAAGACCGATACTGTATGATCCTGGTGCTTGGAGGCATATTACCCTTTTACTATATAGAGGCATATTACCCTTTCACATATGTAGAATCTCACATATGTAGAATCTCAAAAAGTTGAACCTCAATATATACAATTTTGTAAATCATACCTCAATAAAGTTGAAAGAAAATCAAATATCATCTAAATATCTCTCTAAACAACATCCTGTTTAATTTATATAATAAATATTGCTATATTAGCTTATGTTGCTCATTTATTTATTTTTTGTCTTCTGAAATTTCCCTAGAGTAGGTAAGATTCCTTCCAGCTTCAAGAGTTGGTGACTGTAATAAGTAGAATAGAAAAAATAGGGAAGACAATCTGGGGTAAGATTTCCCCAAATGTCTATTATATGCACATTAACAGAGTACCTACAAACCCAAAAGTATTGAGCATCTATCTCTAAAGGAAACAGTTTCCTAAAATTAGTAGAATATTAGATGATGTATGTCACTTTTGTTATGTGTCATCCTAGTCTTTCTAATTAAGCCAAATATTTGTTATCTAAGCAGCAATTCCAAACACTTGATAAAGAAGTTTTAACAATATCTGCAGTCAGATCTACATGACATATCCTATCTTATAAAGAGGGAATATGCTAATTGACCATCACATTGTCACAAAGATGGCGGTATCCACAGCCAATAAGGATGGAATATGCTAATTGCTGCCCCACCTTCAAAGATGGTGGCGCCCTCAGCCAATAAGGAGGGAATATTCTAATTGACTGCCCCACCCTCAAATATGGCAGCACCCACAGCCAATAAGGAAGAAATATGCTAATTGACTGCCACGCCTTCAAAGATGGCGGCACCCACAGCCACTAGATGGCCAGCAGGAGAGGGCAGCTTTGGGAAACCGGGCCAGCAGGGGAGGGCAATTGGGGGTGACCGGGCAGGCTGGGGAGGGCAGTTGGAGGTGACTGGACTGGCAGGGGAGCAGTTAGGCATCGATAGGGCTGGCAGGGGAGTGGTTAGGGTGTGATCAGGCTCGCAGGCAGAAGCGGTTAGGGAGTGATCAGGCTGGCAGGCAGAAGCAGTTAGGGGCAATCAGGCAGGCAGGCAGGTGAGCAGTCGGGAGCCAGCAGTCCCAGATTGTGAGTTGGACATCCCCTGAGTGGTCCCTGATTGGAGAGGGTGCAGGTTGGGCTGAGGGACACCCCCCACCCAGTGCACAAATTTCATGCACCAGGCTTCTAGTTAGGAAGTAAAAATTTTCATGGTATTATATGAGTTCATGTAGCAGAATTTCACAATTTAAATTTTAAAAAGTGTCTTTGTGATAGACACCAAGAGATTTTTCTGATACAACTAGAATAAAGAAAATTTTCTATGGAAACTTTGGGGAAACAGGTGGGGTGAGTGATTTCACTGTGTTAACAAATGGAAATGCACTGGAGTGATAACTGATGTTATTTTCTGTGTACCTGGGAGATAATACAATTGCATTCCAGTGGCTTTTAATGACTTTTTGCTTGTGTTACAGTGACTACATTTGCATGTCAACTAACAGAGACCAAAATTATATTTCATGTCATCACTGTAGGAGGAAAAATCATTTCTGTGCTGTATAAGTGGAAGGAAAGTAGGTTCCTGGACTGCCTTCCCCATTAAAGAGAAATAATTGGGTTTAGTTAGCATATTCCAATGCAATCTGAGAAGGAAGGAGTCCAGTGGCTCCCATTTTTTAATACTGTTCCTTTCTTAGGTTGACCTGAAGTTAAGAATAATGAGCCAAACTGGCATGGTTCAGAGGTTAAGCATTGATCTATAAACCAGGAGGTCACGGTTTGATCCCCAGTCAGGGCACATGCCAGGGTTACAGGCTTGATCCCCAATGGGGGGGGGGGCGTGCAGGAGGCAGCTGATCAATGATTCTCTCTCATCATTGGTATTTCTATCTCACTCCTCTCCCTTCCTCTCTGAAATTAATTTAAACATTTAAAAAAATGATGATAGATATATTTCATGAAGTTGTGGGAAGAAGAGATGGTAAACAAATTGAATTTAGTGTCCTTTCCTAATGTTTATAGTTAAACACATGAAAATTTATCCATCTTTTGTTTCAAATTATGGTTTTGAAAGTCACCATGTGTCTTTCCTTTCCATTGGCTTTCCAAAGATTCTTTGATGAGTAACAGAAATCTTGGCCTCAGCTATAAAATCTTAAAAGGAAGAAGAGTGTGGCTGTGGTAGGAGTAAATATTTAAGTTACAACTGCAACATCAATTAGAAAAACTAAAAGATTTATATGGCATTCTCTAAGTCTTTACAATAGCTTCAGAAATTAAGTCCCAAAACTACTTTGCATACTAATCTCAGTAAAATTTTAAATAAAAAGCACAAGATCATCATAATTTGAATAATAAATCTGGCATTTGTCAATACTCTGTCATAGAATTCAGAATAAGATGGGCTTTTGGATTTAATCTAAGGATTTAGTTATTCAAGCATCACAAGGTCTTTTAGTTGCTATTTTCTTCCACCTGTCTGATTATCTTACGGCAGGGATCCCAAGGTCACTACTAAATTGAGGCTCTGGTATATTTTGAGAACATAGCTATGTCATCTTCAGTTTTCTTTTCAAATATGAGACATGTCCAGCAATGCATTTCAGCTACACAGTCAGTTAGCATCAGATTTACATATTTGGCCCAATAAATAAGTAGTCCTTGGTTCAGAAAATGGAAGTACTTCTGAAAAATATTTCGATGACTTATTATAAACATAATTACATATTATATTGCACCAGGGAAGGTATCAATTTCAAGGGACTATGTTCCCTTAAAGTGAAGTATTATTTATCTATATGTTTATGTACTTAATTTTAGTACACATTTGCGTTTATTTGATTTTCTTAAAGTAGGGCTCCTACAGAATATTACAAATAACTTTCTGTTTTCTAACTTAGTATTTATGCTTGAAAATTGGTTTTAGTAATTATATCACTTCCCTGATTGAATCTCTTCCATGCCTGGGCCTCCGCCCCACCCATGATCTTCCACATCATCATCCTCTTGGAGATAATGTCAGATTTCTAAGATCTTTCTGGATCTGCTGCCTGCACACTATTCTGGCCTTATCTCTTGCCACTTTATCTATTGAAACTATACACACTCCTGGCATATCAAGTTACTGTCCAACTCTTTAGCATTCTCCAGGTGGCTTTTGGCTTTTTCATGCCTCTCTTCATTTGCTTAGAAACCTAACTCAAATGTCATTTCCTTAGTGAAAACTTTCCCAATCAAATATTCACCTTCACCTTGCATAGAGCAGTACTTGTTCTTCTGATGTTTCTATTAATATGCCACATATCTCTAGAATTACATTTCTCACATTCTATTTTTAACCCTGTCTCCCCAACGAAAGGTATACATCTTAAATTTCAGGCAAGATATATATATATCTTAGCATCTTTTTATCCCTTAATGTATCTGGTAGACAACTGACACCTAGTAGGAGCTCATTAACTGATAGGTTGAATGAATGAGCAATGTTACTTAATCCATTTTATTTTTATTTTCATTAAATTTATTGGGGTGATACTGGTTAATAGAATCATATAGAATTCAAGTGTGCATTTCTATGATCCATGATCTTTATATGACATTATGTACTCATTTAATCCATTTTAATAATTAGGATAGGCCCTGGGGGCAGAAAGCAAATGAGGAGTTGCTTCTTAAACTGTATAGCTGTAATTGGTATTCATTTATCTTGTGGAATCAAGAGACAGGAAAAAGAAGAGTGTCTTGGCAAAAAAGAAAGAATACACTCATAAATCTGCACATGATATGCTCCATGACTCCAGAATAACTTTCTCACCATGCATCCAGGTCTACTATGAAAAACTGTAGTGTTGACACCTATTAAACCAAACATTTTCTCAACTTGCCAGCAAATTTCAATCACCATATCTCAGTTTTGTCTCTATTCCAGTCCTATCCTATTCAATGTTAATATCATCTTCCACATTTCCAGAGCACTTTGAAATAGGTCTTTTGTCATATTGCTCATATTCCCCTCTGTCATGCCATGAGTCTGAGACCCTCTTAAAAGCAGGACTTTTAAAAAATCTACTTTATGATGCCTAGGATAGTGTATTATTACACAATGTGAGAGTCATCACATAAAAGATTAATCACAATGAATTGTGTGATATCATAGTATGCTAATTAACAGGTTTTTCAACCCATTTGCACTAACTTCCACTTTGCTACATTACCAAGCAGGAAAAGGTGAGAATTTATAAATGAACATGAACTCTGTCCATGGGTACTACAATAGAAAAACAACCTAATTATGTAGAACAGCAATGAGGATCTATCTCCTTTCAAAGAAAGTGTATACCGAATAATAAAAATGTATGAGACATTTGCCACTCACAACACAGTAAACCAACACATCATATTTTTTTGTTTATTACTAGAGGCCCAGTGCACGAATTTGGCACGGGTGAGGTCCCTCAGCTTGGCCGGTGATCAAGGCCTATCAGGGGACCGACCAGATGGGGGGAGGGACCCTGAGAGGTTGGCTGGCCGGGGGCAGGGGCCGGGGGAGGTTAGCTGTGAGAGCGCACTGACCACCAGGGGGCAGCCCCTGCATTGAGCATCTGCCCTTAGTGGTCAGTGCACATCATAGCGACTGGTCGACTGGTCATTCCGTTCCTTCCAGTCATTCTCGTCGTTCGGCCGTAACAGCCGTAACGGTTGCTTAGGCTTTTATATATATATACATATATACATATATATATATATATATATATATAGAGAGAGAGAGAGAGAGAGAGAGAGAGAGAGAGATTGAGAGTATTACAGGTGTCTCCCTTTTTTCCCCCATTGCCCCCTCCACCCTTTTCCCACCCCACCCCACATCAGGCCTTCACCACCCTATTGTCTGTGTCCATAGGTAATGCATGTAACTTATTTGGTTGATCCCTTACCACCGCCTTATCCCCCATTGCCTCTGAGATTTGTCAGTCTATTATATTTTATTCATCAGATTATTTTATTCATTAGATTCCTTGTTCATTTATTTTTATTTTCAGATACAATTGTTGATAGATATGTATTTATTGTCATTTTATTGTTCATATTTTCCTCCTCCTCTTTCTTCTTCCTCCTCTTTCTTCCTCCTCCTCCTCCTCCTCCTCCTCCTCCTTCTTCTTCTTCTTCTTCTTCTTCTTCTTCTTCTTCTTCTTCTTCTTCTTCTTCTTCTTCTTCCTCTTCTTCTTCTCCTCCGACTCCTTCTTCTTCCTCATCTTAAAGAATACCCTATCAACATTTCATGAACTCTTTTAGCTTTTTTCTTATCTGTGAAGCTCTTTATATCTGTGAAAGTTCTTTATCTAGCTTTGCTGGGTAGGGTAATCTTGGTTGTAGGTTCTTGCTATTCATCACTTTGAATATTTCTTGCCACTCCCTTCTGTCTGCAAAGTTTCTGTTGAGAAATCAGCTGACTGTT